>NW_008795495.1:4257758-4279725 GCF_000699145.1 Aptenodytes forsteri | reverse complement strand
ATTGCGGCCTTTCAATACTTAACGGCGGCTTAGAAGAAAGATGGGGACAGACTTTTTAGCAGGCCCTGTTGCTAGGCCCCTTAGTTTTAAACTAAAAGAGGGTAGATTTAGACTAGACATAAGGAAGAAATTTTTTTACGATGAGGGTGGTGAAACACTGGCACAGGTTGCCCAGAGAGATGGTGGATGCCCCATCCCTGGAAACATTCAAGGTCAGGTTGGATGGGGCTCTGAGCAACCTGATCTAGTGGAAGGTGTCCCTGCCCACGGCAGGGGATTTGGACTAGATGACCTTTAAAGGTCCCTTCCAACCCAAACTATTCTATGATTCTATGATCAGAGTCTAGATTTACATAGAAAAATTCAGAGCATAGGGTGTTGCTTGTTAGGCTTTTTATTCAATCTCTACCCATGCCAAAAAGCATGGATGTAGGATGAGTATTGCAGTGAGCAGTGGTTTGAAGTCTTCTTCACTGATTGTGAAAAGTTTCCAAAGGAGGGATGGACACTCAGAGTCCAGATTTAAGCCCACTGCTTTTTTTAGCTTCTTTTTGCAGACCCCTTGGAAATCATGCATGGAGGTCACCCCTTATCCCTAAGACACAGATTAAACCCCACTGTTGTAAATCAAGCAAAAAGATTGGGGGAAATAAAGACACCATTACTAAGGCTGGGCAAAACCACGCAGAGAGAAACCATTTCAAAACCAGCCTGAAAAAACAGGAGAGAGGAAAACACTCTGTTTTCCTATGAGCCTTCTCGAAAACAGCTCCGCTGCAGAAAGCAGAGAGACATCCCATTACTCCCCTGCAGCAGTCAGAAGGCTCACAGACAGACAGCCATTTCCTAAACAAGGAGAAGTCATTAAAAATCATGTTTGTTGAAAAAGGGACAGAGCTGGGTTATGGCAGAGATTTAAAGGAACCTTTCCAGCTCAGATTTGCTCCCTCAGAATTCAGGTTTTGTAAAAACAAGCTTTTACAAAACTGTACTGCTGGCTTTGCTTTAAGACATCTACGGAAATAGATTGGTTTTAAACAAATAACATATTCCCCAGCACTGTTGGCAGCCTAAACGTCCTCAGACAAAGGGCCTGAAAACAAAACTGATATTAAAAATGCGGCTAACCTCGATGTCTAAAATGATCGAAATGAAGGAAAGGAACAAAACAAGCTGTCCACAGCCTAGAGAGTGAAGAGCTGTTTAATATCTTCAGTCTTCTTGAGGTAAGCCGTTGATCTCAGTGTTACTCAAATCAGTGAAAAGATTTGCAGTGACTTTTAGGCAGCTGTGCATTAAGCCTTCTGTTATTATAGCATATCATCTAATGTGTGTTTAGCAATGATTACTAGCTTATTCATTATCAAATTCTATAGGATATATCCATGTTAAAAAAAAAAGTCTACTTCCAATGTCCTTCTGAAAGCTTCATGGTAACTGCTGGTTTTGCCAGAGATGATTTTCCAGGTTTCTTTTTCTGATAATCCAACACAGAATTTAAATATAAACCATATTTAATACCACATTGAATTGCTTGTTCCAAACATGAGGATTTAAAAGGCTAGGCTATTCCTGAATAATATTAAAAGATTACTAATGAGTCATCTGGATTTTGGTTAACATGTCACAATAAAAAAAAAATAAAATTTCTCCAGTCCCACCCTGAAGAAATTAGCTAATGCCTAGTTCAAAACATGGGCAAGGTAATGTACACAGATTCTTTTGGTCTGCGATCTCAGTACATTTGTTGTATTGCAAGCCTTAGCACCTAAGATCATGCCAGGAGAAATCAGGAAAGGGATGGGGAATGAGACAGACAAGACATCCAGGAGCTTACAGCCAAAGCAGCAATTAAGATCGTGGTGCTTAACACTGTGATGAGTACTTTAAAGTGGAAAGTTAAAAGCACAGTACAAGTGCTCCAAGCCACCACTGTAAGCAATGCCCTCTGCATTCTCACAAATAGAGCAAATCCTTTAATGTCCTTCATCCATTTGCAAGTTTCCTAACACGAAAGCAATAACTTGCAGTGATGCCCCTCACTTTGCTGCTGGGCTTTGCTATGGCTGTGATTGCTTGAGGCCTTCTTCTATGCTCTGTACAAAAGGGAGGAAATGAAACAGCGACAGAAAAGTTGCTTCTTAAGTTCTCATCTCCTTCAAGTATGTAGTGAAAGAAATCTCTGCAAGAAGAAAAGGCATTTCTCCCATATTCATTGTGAGATGGAGTCTGAATAGTTTTTGAAAAGAATTCCATGTTGTGTATTACCTGACTCCATATTTTTTCTCAGAAAAAAATCATTTACCCTCATGAATAACCAACGGTGAATTAATGTGTATAATCATTCAGTATGTGTCATATTCAGAGACTGATAAGACATATAATCCTTACTGTAAAGGTAACTTGATAGACTTAAATGTTTTGGGGGTCAATGGATCTGTATTGTTTTGGCGTGTCTTTTGAAAAATGATTCATATACTCAAGGCCAGGCATCATTATTACATTTATTTAATCTACTTTCATGACTAATTGAAAACACAGCTACAATTCAGTGATTCATACAGCAGATCTATAATTTCTGTCAAGACTAGAAGCTTGGAAGAAAATCTGTAATCTGAGCCCATTTCTATCTTGGTCTATCATGGAATTTTGTATACGTAGTATTTAAATACCAAATTAGGCAAATATGTATTTAGGGATTCTTTAAAACCTAGCTCATTGATACATTTGAGCTATTAGCATCTACTCCAGACACACATTCATGAAGTTCATAAAATGTTTATTAACCAAACTGAGGAGAAGCAAAGCTCTTGCTCCTTGCTGCAAAGTAAAAATTTCATATTAAATGTAATTTTGATATCAGATGGACCATAAAACACCCATGAATTATTTTTACATAGACAATATAAAAAGCACAGACTTCTGCCCAGAAAATCTCTATTAAAAACAGAAACATGCTTATGTATGTCCAGCAGCTGACTTAAAATTGCAGGGCTGAGCCAGCTATGAACTATTTTTAGCACATCAGGGGAGGAAAGTATGAGACCACATTCAGGAGTTAACAGCTAGACACAATGCCGGGGTTCAGTAAAAATACAGATCACCCTGTCTTAACAGGGCTGTCTTAACAGCCAAAGTCATCAACTCTTGAAATGGTTTAAAAAATCTTTCCTAGTACAGGTAAGATACTATACACCAGACTTCAGCGATCTGTGTGGTTGGGCTAAGCAGAAGAGAGCAGAGCAGCACTTAACAAACCAGGTTCCCTTTTTAACGTGCTGTTTGGATACAGCAGCCGTCTCTCCACCCTTCCCCTCTAGACAGACTTGCCTTTCACAGTGGCTTCAGACCTCACCTGCAGCAAAGTCTGAAGTTACATGGACCACCTGCGTGTAAAACATCTCTTGGTCGTGTCCTCGTCATCGTGTAGTGTCCCTCCCCATATTTCCTGCTTCATTCATGTGCTGGTACATACTGCATTGCTTTCTCACCCAGCCCAGAGGAGTGGATCCCTCCAGCCTGTTTCCTGCAGAGGGAGCGGTTGCCCTGGGATTAGCCTGTGCTCCTCAGCATCTCCATCTCTCCTACAGAGGCGGAGAGGGGAGAGGCCTCATGCAACAGTTGCTAAAGGAAAAAAAAAGCAGCAGGTCCCTTCTTGCCTTTGCTCTCTTATTGATCACATCTGGTGTGATAGGGATGGGAGCACCAGTTCCTCACGTGTCAGGATCACTGGTCTGCGCTCCTACAAGATGTTTTTAGCCAGTTTTTCTAGAAGGGAAGCGGTTTGCATTTTCAAAAGTAACTAGTGATATTAGGATCCTTGTACTTTGCCTAGCATACTTAAAAGGGTTTTGGTCTGAAAGTAACGTACTCCCATTCTTGGACTGTAAAGCCTATTATTTAAGGTACCTCACACACTGAGTACCAAAAAAAGTGCAGAGGCATCCGGACTCTAGTCCTTTTCCAAAAGTCAGGCTAACAATTTCAATAATGAACATCAACTTCCTTGTGTTACCCCTACAGACGTGTGCCAGTTATTCTTTCCCTCTGCCCCATGTGAGAGAGAAAAGTGTCAGAGCTAAAAGGAAAAGAGTGAAAACACCAAAGAAATCAATCGCTAGATGTGTCATTTAAATGTCTCACCTGCTAAACCTCCTGAGGATTGCCCACTGACATTTGCTGATTGTATTTGGTCCCAGATGCTGGGAGATTTCCTGCACTTTGATTTCTTTGTAAGGCTGCTCTCTGCTTTGCTGGTGGCCCTGTTACATGCAGTTCATGCCAGAATTGCCTTATGAAGAATTAGAAAGCACAAAGCCTCCTGGGAAGTACATGATACATAAAGGCCATGGCAGCAGGGTGCTGTCATGTTTTCTTTAAAAATCAATGGCAAGATGCCCATTGACTTTGCTGGTGACAGGATTTCATAGCATGTACACAACGTCCAGCTTTGAGTGCTGCTGCGGTATCAATTTCATTCCTCATAAGTGAGAAAGATAATAGGACTTTTTAAAATCCTAAAACCAGCTTTGATACTTCAGTGCTATCTCATGTCCCTGCAAGAAAGCCTTGTATATTCTTGGGGGTTTTTTAATGGTTGTCGTTAAACGCTCATTCTCCTCAGCCTCACTCTGACGTAGCTTGCTGTAGCGTATCTTTTAATCTTAGCTGAAATGACTTCAGGTGGCTATGTTATGCAAAGCATCTCCAGGATAACAAAGCAGGCATCTCAATGTAGATACCTACAGAAATGTGTCTCCACTTGATGTTAGTGGAGATCTAGTCAATACAGCCAAGGGGATCAGAAGAGCAGTTCAGTGAGCAAACGTAGGGACACAATTCAATTGTCTCAGTCAGTCATCTCTCACATCTGCAAGGCCCGTGCAGATGCCTCAGATATCCAAGAGTATTTCAAATGGCATTAGATGCCTATGTTTTAACAACTGAATTGAGACCTAACTATCCAGTATCGGATAAAATGCATAACCATCCCTCTCAATCGGTCCCATTGACTGTATCAATTAGCTCTCCTTGGACTGTGCTGGGAGCATAGACACTTCACACACAGGTGGACATGTAGACATATACATTAATATGTGAACTCGGAGCTGAATCCCACCTTGGTACAGTGCTTGCATGCATCAAACCTCTCTGTTTGAAGGAGAGAGGATCCCAAATTCAGAATTGACTCCTTTCAGTCCAAAGTGAACATGTGTTTGCATTGATTGCTAGTGTTTATGACAGTCACCCACTCGTTACCTTAGTGAGGAAGGTGAAAAAAATAGTATTTACAGGCAGGGCATTAAAAAAAATCATGTATATTTTCCTTTTTTTCCTGCTTTTGGACCCTGTTGAGTTACGCTGGGTTGTGTGCCTACTTTGTTAACACACACGTTATATATATGTGACATATATGCAGATACTTTTAACAAAGGGTAAAGTCACCTCAGAATTTGGAACACTGTCTTGAACACCTATTTAAATAACTATTCACATCCATTATTAAACATCATTTCTATCCTCTCTGCCTGACATCAGCTGTGCTGTGACATTAGCCAGCTAGTCACCGATACTTTCCAGACACTCCTTCGCAGAGTATTTGAAAAGGATTTAATTTGCTTTTCATATTATCTCATCTGGCTTCAAGAGTGTTTAAGGTGAAGAATGTGGAAACAATGTTCCCGGCTTTGAACATGAACTTGGGTGAAAGGCAGGGAAAAAACCTGGAAAAAAAAACCCCAGGTGGGCAGCAAAGCATAAACAATGTGACAAGACTTCTCAAAACACTGCAAAGCTATTTCTGTGTCTGTTCAAAAACAACTGCTTCCATGAGCAGCAGAACGGTCCTGCCTCCGGCTGCCTATGGGTTTGTGGCCTCTGTCCCCAAAACCTCTTCAACACCGCAACTCCATCTCCCCACAACCCCTGTGATATCTCCCTGAAGAGCCCAGGATGGTTGAGAGCCACCCAGTTGATGTATGTCAGCCAAGACATGTAACAGCTGAGCCTGGATCCATCTCTGTTTGTCAAAAGCTTTTCAGTGTGGGCACTGGTTTGGGCCTTTTCCGTCCACTCAGCATTTTCACAGAAACCCCAGGATTGTAGTTATTTTGAGATTTCCACATCTCTGCCAGGTTAAGTGGATGTTAGCCAACAAAAGCCTGACCGACAGAGACAGTGCAATCACAGAAGCCTTTTGCTCATAGGAAAGCAGAAAAAACAGGTTTCAAAGGTATTTCCCGGCTCAACGGGAACAACACCTCCTATTTCGCTCATCCTGGAGGACATGCGAATTGAAAGTAGTGCACTTCTTCTCGTGAAAATATTTAGTTTGTACAAAATCTGCAGCAAAAATTATGTTCGATGGTTGTGTGAGCTGGCACAGGCAGGACGCAGGAACAACCACAAAACCATGGATGAAATGCAAAGAGTAAATTTATTTTCATTACCTTGCCAAGCGGGGGATCCCCGAAGCAGCACCCGGGCAAAGGCACACAAGCGGGGACGCAGGCACCGCAGAGCTCGGTCCATGCTAGACGACCACCGAACCTCCTGTTTTCGCCTGTATTTCAGGGATTCGCGCAGCCGTAATTTACCACTGTGCTTTGATCTTTCCCACAGCAGGGCAGGAATCTCAAGCATGTTCGATAGGGTGCCTCTAAGTCTATTACAGGCCTATGTTATCTAAACACAGATGTTCTACTTGTCCAACACACAAGGCCAAACAACAATTAGCATGATATATGTGTTTTTCGACACCCCAGCTGCAAGTCACTTGAGCGTGTTTACAATCCTCGCCAATCTTCTGTTATTTTCCCACAATTGTGCACTGATGTCACACAGGAAGAGTAAGAGCCATGTTAAAATAAATGGCCACAACATAAATGCTGAGTTTGCTGGTTTTTGTCTGCTAGACATTGCACAGAAAAAGGTAAACCTTCATATTTCATCCAGGAGTTTCTGAATTTTTCCATGGGGAAAGGCAAGGAGCATAGATCTACCATACCTGCTCATGGATTCAAAAAGAAAGAGAGTTACAAAATCAGAAAGTGAACGGTAAAAGACACAGAGAAGGAGAACTAGAGAGAAACCCTTGCTTTCCTGTTGAAAGTAGGCAGATAAAATTCAAAGTGGAGTCAGAGTCAGTTAGGAGAAGAAGTCAGTGTTAACAACCAGTATTTCTTTACTGCTTTGCTATTTATTAGCAAAGAAGAAGAGAAAAGGCAGTTTCCCTGAACACAACAGGAGTCAGACAGTAATAAGCAACAGCCTGGCTCATCAGAAAGCAATTCCCAATCATGGGAAAGTTTGTTTTCTCAGCAGTTGTTCCTTTATAAAGAAGAATAGTGCCATGTCCCCTAAAAAATTGCAAGACCCAGCAACCACCATGAATATTCAGTGGCTCTGTGGTCATAGCACTTGTGTTGGATGAAGAAAACTCAGGGTTTGGTAGTACTCTGTGGGTTCCCTCATACTGCACTTTTGAGTCTACTAACAACTAACACTTCTGGGATCTGCCTCTGCATTTTTGCCCATCGATGTAGACCTAAAATGTTCCTGTCTGAAGTTTCACTGAAAGCCCTTTGGAAATTTGCCTTAAATAATTAGTACTTTTTTATTTAAATTTTTTTCTTTGTTTCAGATTTTTAAAAATGTGGCCTTTCTCTACTTACAGCTCCAGCCCTCTTTATTCACCCAGAGGAACTCTCTTTAGGCTTTTCTGGGGACTACATCCCTGGTCTTGGGTCTAGCTTTATGCTGTCTCTCCTATTTTCGGACACATGCATACCTTTGCTCAATAATGCCAAACAGGACCTTTGTGTGTCACACTCCTTAACACCTAGACAGAAGAGGTGGCAGCAAGGAGAGGCTGACCAAATGGGGTGGAAATGGAGGAAGAAGCAGGGTGAGGTAGATGCTATTCACCATGTGAGTTAGAGATCCCTAAGCAAACGCCATGAGCAGCCCGATTTTTTACATAGAATTGCACACGTTTTCAGCACAAGCAGTGATTTTGACCCATGTAAAAGCTCCTTTGGGTTTTTTTTTCCTTTTCCTTTCTTTTTTTCCTGGGGCAGGAAAAGAGGGAAACCCTTGTCATAGTTTTTAATACCTTAAATGAAAGTTTCACCATCTCTTTATCTGCACTCCTTATATGAACATGTCATGCAGTGATTTGCTTGTGTCAGGTTTGAGGTAAAGCTAAAACAAGGCTTTTCCAAAACAAAATAAACAACAAAGAATTTTTGCAATTACAAACACATTTTCCCTTCTCTTTCCCTCAGACAATACATTCTCCATTGCAGCTATCCTGTGATGTATTTTCACACCTAAAAAAAATTATTTGTTGGGATGATGATTATTTTGCTATTTGTGAGATCCACGAAGGTCTTTCTGACAATGACGTTTAAATAAAACCTTTAAATAGAGAAGAGAAACAAATGAATTGCATACCCTGGAACTACACTGCACAACAACCCACAAAACCATTTCAAGGAAGCGATCAGCCAACATGTGGTGAGCTTTACTTACTAATGAGGTAATGGCTTTGCGAGCAGAGAATTTACTTTCAAGAGTAAGCAGTCAACTGTTTGGGAGCATATCAGCCATGAGAGGATATGCTTCCTTCGTTATTATTGTAACTCATCTTTATATGAAGAGAACCAGGCAGCATTAAGTGGATATGACAGAGGTTAGCTGAATTAAATGGCTGTGTGCTTGCAGAGCTTTCCTTTTTCCCAGTTTACCATGTTTTTCAAGGGGATGTTGGCAGTGCCGATTGTATCCAGGAATGTCTGGATTTGCACAGCAAAGAGGCATCTGGGCCTGTGCTGCAGGCAGATAAACACTGGGAAAATGCAGTTGTGTTTAGTGAATAGATTAGTCGAGTAAAGACAGATGGCAACGAATGGACTAACAGCGTTTTTTTTCTTTTTCGGTAATGAAGCAATTATAGATTTCTCCATTCCGGTCCCTCTGAGAGGTTTCCTCCTACACCCATGAAGACATCATGACTTCTCTTTTCTAAGTCTCCATTCAGCATGATGTGCATGACTCTGTGCACGACAGCTGCACGCCACTGATGTCTTATTCCTGGAGTGTCTTCAGCAACAGACTTTCCAAACAGCTGGCAGAAGATTTCCACCAGCAGAGAGGCCAAGCTGGAGATTTAGACTAGAGACACTTTATAGTTTCTTTCATTACTCACTAAATATTTTACCAAAGTCAGGCATTTCTCCTCGAGAAAGACTGTCAAGTGGGTTTAACCTCTACTACTCTATGGAGAACAGCACTGAGCCATTTAAGCAATGAGTATTTTGAGAAAGACACTTTACATAGCTCACGGACATCGGTGAGCTATTCCCATTAACAGGGGGAGTCCATACCTAAGCACGGTTGTCATCTTTTCCTATATACAGCTGCAAGATAAAAGAAAGCCTGGTAACATCTGAGGTAACAACCATACATTATCTGCACAGTGGTTACACATTGTAAAGAAGTCAGCTGTTCCTTCCACAGGTCCAACCCCTCCGCAAGACTTAGTGAGATGCTATGTGATAAATTTGGGCAGCACAGGTGTTTACTTTGCTTGAAAGTCAACCAGCCAAATAAACAAAAGCATCCCATTGCCCCATAGAGTTGTTTTTATTATGGCTGTCTTCTCTACCTTGATGGAGATTCCCAGTACCATGTGCTAGGCAGTGCCAAGAAAAAGACTAGCAAGGGAGAGCCTTTACAACACAATGGTTTTAAATAGCCAAGAATTGTCATCACTTTATTTTAAAAAAAAAAGGAAAAATAGCTATCTCAATCAACAGAAAAGCAATGTTTAAAGGAAAGCAACAACTCTGCAACAGTACCTCAAGGGAGATCCAAAGAATGGAGAGGAGTCCCTGGGCCACGGTGAAAATCACTGCACCCTTGCGGTGAGAAATGTGCAAAAATTCTCTCCGCTGAAGTACCACGATCCACTGAGACAGTCATAGCAATACAAAAATACATTTGAATAGAGACTAACATCCTGATGATTTTAGACATAATGAAAAACAATACTGCCTTAGGGAGTCTACAAGAGAAACAGAAAGACTCTGGCTCAGCATTATCACTCAGCCTGATTCACAGGGTGCAAAACTGAAAGGTTTTAACAGGAACAACTAAGAGCACTTGTTAAATATTGCAAGCACTGCAACTTTACTCTGACTAATTTCTAAAACATTTTATACATGGGTGAATACTATCATATTCTATATTTATCATATTACAAACAGAGCCAATACAATCTTGCATATTATTCCACTGTTCTGATTTATAATTTCAAATCTGCATCTTGAGTGAAAGTAAAGTCCAGCACATGGGGCCATTACAATCCAGTCGTGGGATTCTCCTGCTTTTCTACAATGAGATGGTCCAGCCCTGACCTACAAACCTGAATCTCTAGATGCTAAAATAATTTCATGAACATGTGTCAGGGGAAACTACCCCCACTGCCTGGTACCAGAAAGTAATCTTCAACCGCCAAATTATTTTGAATGTATTTGGCCTTTTTTTGCAGACTGTGTGCTCCTCGGAAATACAGTATTTAAATCATGCCACACTTAGTTAATTCATATCACCGTGAAAATATATATACCAGTTAATGACTAAAACCACACTGAGCTGTAAGAATTTTACTGCAAATATCTCAGCAGAGGTACTATGCAGTGTGGAGAGGATGGAGAGGGAAGAGTGGGTCAACTGCTTCAGAAGAGATGCAAGGGATCCCAGTGAACGTCACATGCATCAAATAATAGGGAAGATAAAAAATGAAACATAGGGATTCATACTTAAAATAACCTGCAGAAGCAGATTAGAAGGATTAAAATAATAATAATAATAGCATTTATATACATTCTTAATGAATTAAGGGCCTCTCTCTACCAAGTCCATTTGCAAAATTAGCCACAAAGCTCATGGGTGACCTAACATGCTACTCATAAGATAGCATGAAATACAGCAGCATTTACCGCATTAAGACACAGTAAACTACTTAACATATAATTTAGGACACAGCAAATTTAAAGGTATTTCTTGAAGGAAATTTTGCAGAATAGGTTGCCATGGTAACTAATAAAAATCACTGTCTATTGTTAAACTTAGTACTTACCAACTTATTAAAAATAAAAGGAAAAACCATTTTAGGTAGCCAACGTACTCTGTGATTAACAGCTGGAAAATTAAAATGCATAGGAAAATCGCTAATTGTTGTTTCGATTCATAGCTCACTTCATGTTTGGAAATAAGTAACAAGAGTAAAAGTTAAAAAAAAAAGATAAGCTATTGTAGAGAGAAAATTTCACTTTTTCCAGGCTTTTTTCTAACTTTCAAAGAAATGGACTGATTGGATTGGCAAAACCCCAGTCATCCTGCCTGGGAAGGGCTCTGTCCCAGTCCCAAGAGTGACAATCCAGCCAATCCTGTGAGTGATCAAAGCACGCAGGCCTGGGACCTGCAAAATATACAAATGCCATTAGAAGGACCAACACACCCTACTCATGCCAGTAGTTGTAGCCAAACTACCATGCCTCAGAAATCATCAAGAGAGGGAAGAAATGAATTCTGGTCCTACCAAAGAGCTACTCCCCACCCCTTCACCCCCCCCAAAATCATATTAAGACAAAATAAATGTTCAAATCAACATTCCTTTCACCCCCCTGCAAGATGTCAGCGTATCAGACACAAAGGGATTTGGGCCACACGATTATTTTTTTTCTATGCCCAGGAACTGCTCTATTTTCTGCCATACACACTCCTCCACCTATCTCTGAAAGTCTATGTTGTCTCTACTGCCATGTTTGGAAGACTAGCTCAGACCTCATTCTTCAAATGGTCAGAAATCTTGTTCTAATCGTCAATCTAAATTTATGACCGGTGTACAACACTTTGATCTCGTGCCAGTGCTTCCTCTTAACTTGGAAAGGTTTTGTCTTTTTTACCACCTTCCCTCTCCTGAATGCATTTATACATGAATCATCATATTCTCTTTCAACCCTTTGCTAGGCCAAACAAATCTAGAAGCAATGGGACAAGGTCATGCACAAAGCATTTTGAATGATTAAAAAAAAATAATGTGAGAGTCAGACAGCCTCACATGGCATCTACATGTATTAGAACAACCATGTAAGATCTATAACAAGTTGCATTTTGAATATAATTTAGAAGACTTAGTCTGCTCCTCTTCCATTTATTAGGATTCTAAGTGTATGCAAAGGAAATACAATTGATGATTATCTGAATTCAATCTAAAAGCAAAACAAAACTCAATCTTAACAAATTAGACTGGTAGCAAATAAAATAGAAACTGGTATGTTCACCTAATTGAATATTATACTGAGCTATGAAAGCAGTTCATTAACTCCAATAAAGTTTCTCAGCATAAAAAAGCAATTAAGTATAATGTCATTTTAAAGAAAAATCTTTAAACTCATTCACTAAATATATTTAAATGGCATTTATGGAAAAGAACATGACCTTTTATTAAATGGTCTTAATGCATTTAACCTGAGCAGATGAGATTCATGCTGGCTGACAAGATTTTTGAGGGTAAAGAAGAGGTGAAAAGAAGGTAATTACATTATGTCAAAAAACGTATAGCAGTTTGTCTTAATGGATGTAGTCTTGTAAAATTATTTTAATATTAAATATTTCCATAAGTGGCCAGTACACTCTGTGAGCCTCTTTGGGCCTGGATTTCTGGTCCATGGCTTCTGAGTTTAGGAACAGACCAGAGCACGCAGGGACAACAGAGAACTCAAAGTTTGGATGCACTTTGCAAGAAAATGTCCATGTACCCTGGCCAGTTCTTAGCCAAACTAGAAAGACTGAATCCATTTTAGTTCTCAAACATAATAACAGCTGAAGCCAACTCAGAGCAGAACAAAGATTTCAGCTTTTTAGGACTCTCTCCTTTTTTCTTCTCCACTTCCTCCATTTTAATTAAAAATTAATTAAAAGGCATATCTAACTCTTTAATCATTGTATGGGTCTGCAAAGCCAGAGGCATTGCCTCAAATGTCATAAGGGAAGCAAGGTCAAACCTACAAAGAGCTTGGATATGAAACCTCAGAGAAAATCCACCATCTAGGCAAGAAAGTATCAATTACAGATAGTCTAAAGCCAACATTGTTTTCATGAAACATAGAAAAACTGCTCAGTATTTTTCAGATAAGAGATCTCCAAAATTCAGCTCTTTCATTGCTCTACTGCCAGGGGAGCAGCTACTCTTGTCGCTGAGTCAGTCTCAACTAAATTCTTCAAAGAAAGGGCTGTAGAAATGGTGTCTTTGATTGAAATACAAAAAGAGGGGTTTATCACAGCCTAAAAAATAAGAAATTAAACCTATGATACCCTCTGTTGATGTAAATAGTTTTGCACCCAGTTGTCCACCATGTTATGCAAGCCATATTTCCATCACATAATACTCCAGTAGAGTGAGGTTATCACCAAACTGGTTATAACCTCTTAGAAAGAGGAATTAAATGCATCTGTCAGAAAATGCCAAAAAATCGTTTTGCATCGTGTCATTATCCTTTAAGTTCTAATTTGTTTCTTTAACCGTCAAAGGCACAGCTCAAGGTATGATAAGGGAAATAGTTTTTAATGACTGCAACCAGTGAAGTTGAAAGCTGCCTTTCTTTATTCCGGGTCCAGCCCTTTCCTGCTGTGATCTGCCTTCATTCAAATTCCTGCAGTCAGCATATACCATCACTGATCACAGCATAAACCAACACACTCATCACAGTACCACCTAAAAACAGGAGGCAGCCCTTCATACGGTTCCCCGTATTTTTGCTCTTCTCGGGGATGGGATACAAGTGATGAATAGCTCCCCTGCTAAACAGTTCATGGTTGTACTTCCTTTACTCTAAATTTATGCTGTTCCTCCAGTACCTGACTTAGACAGTCAAAAGGTCAAAACGTACTGCTCCCTGGGAGTCGCTGACAGCAGAGGTGGCTTCTGCTGAAAATACGCAACTTCCATTGCATGGTGGCAGATATACAGCTGATGGAAGTTGGGAAACTCCAAAAATGCTTCGCATTTAAAGGAGGTGATTTATGAAACTTACAACTTGTCTGAGTTCCCCTCAGCATACCGAATGCGGAAAAGGAACCTGATCCCTGGGTGAATCTGTAAAGTGCTGCTGAAGCAGGGCTGAAGGAAAGAAATAATAACTTAAGTATCAAGTCACGCATGGGCTAGCTGCCAAAGAGACATCACTCCTGCCAGCAACATGACTGTCAGTAGATAACCGCTGAGCCACCCTGAAGGTGCAGTAGGGAAGTGAGGAGACTGCCACATTTCGCTCTGCAGCGTGGCTGCGAGAATCCCAAGGCTTGCTGCTTGGCAAGCAAAATGCTACAGTTAATTACTGACATTACAAGGAGAGGCTGATAGAGTCTGAACGTCAGGTTTCTTCCTGTTTCAGCTGTCAGGAATGCAAAAATCTGACTTTAGTGCTGGAACACGAGCATGGCGAAGATAAAACCAGCAGCCACGGTATGGGAGTGCGTCCAACGCTCTTGGCCAGAACCACCAGTGAAGAAAATGCACAGGAAAGTGCTGTTCTGCTCAGAAGAGCAACTAGGTAAACACATCAAATTCTGCCCAATGCAACCCGCAGGGCAAATCTCTACTGGCAGAAAGAAGAAAGTCCATACTCCAGCACCGGAGGAAGCAGGACAGCAGAACCTGCCCGGCATTTATCTGTCCTGGCTGTTACCTACCCAGTCTTGTATTGAAAAGCTGGTAGATGAAAGCCATTTCTATCCATTATGGATTGTAAGTGTTGAGTCAGGTCTCAGAGGTTCAGACTTTAATATCTGGGCAGAGGAAAGAAAGAAACACTACTCCTTCTAATCTGACCCAATGCATTAGAGAGGAACTTGTCTGGCAAGAGATTTGACTCTCAAAACCTTCTACCACTGCTGGAGATGATATATTGCAGTGCAATTTCCCATCCCCACAGTGAATGTCCTCATCACAGAGAAACAGCGTGCCAAAGAGGAAAAAGTTTAGAACTTGGCCGAACTTAGATCTAAGATTAAACACAAACATTCATCATCCTTCTAAGCATTCTCCTCACGGGTTGGTTAGTTGAATACTGAAGCTTACTAACAGCTGACGGGTGCTACAAATACGTCTGGAAAATTTAAAACTTAAGTCCTCATGTGGAAAATAGCAATCAGTACAGCTACACAGATCCATGTTACAAACATCTAACTAGAAAAGTTAGAAAATACTGCCCACAGACTCCTTTTAAAAGTAGTGGGGAATCACAAACCCATCACTCGAGTCCAGGACCAGCAGATTATCCGAGATTCATTTTATAATTTAAGAAAGAATTCAACCTTGGCATTTCTTTTGGTGAAGCAATCATCTATCAAGGACTCTTCACACTCTATTAGCTGAAGAAATGCCAACAGAAGTTAATTTTTTATTGAACTATCTATCTGGTTTGCTGTCATTTTTTTCTTGCTTTAAGGAGGAAAAAAGGTCACCTGGTTTATAAAAATTACCATTTAATTAGACAGCTTGAAATCAGAGGCTTCAAGAACATCACAAAGGAGATTTCTAGTCTAACAAAATAGGTGAGCACTCAACATTTTCACAGAATCACAGCATATTGTTTTCATCATTCTCTTAAATCTCCAGCTACTCTCTCAAGCTTCCAAAAAAACCCTGGTGATACCTGTATGCCTGTACAAGACCACTACAGCACCTACACAAAAACTTAAAGTAGAGATAAGAATTACAAGGTAGTTGTAATTTCATCTGCACCATGCATACATCCCCAGCTGAGGCAAACCAGTGCAGTTCTGCTCACATCAATAGAGCTAATTTTTCTAACACTGTCCAGCAACATAGCCTTCAGTATTTAGCTCAGTCAAAGTTATCACTTCACAGCCTCACTAATGGGCCTTGCTGATCCGAGTCATATTCCTGTTCTGACTGGCCAGTAATGAAGTAAATCTCCAGTGGTGCAGGCTCTCCTTTCACGCAAGCCACAGGAGTTTATTGAACAGCAGAACATACCCGTGGGTTGCATGGGGAAATCTTTTTCTCAGGCTAGAGAATGGCAGTGCTGTTGCAAAGAACCCATTCCGTCATGGGAGGCAAGAGACGAGCAGATGACCCCCAGGCTTGCTTCCCTTGAACGCTCTGCTTAAAACCAATCAGGCTCTGTGGGAACCAGAGTTGCAGTTGATCTATGTGCATGAGAGAAGCATTATAAATGCATCTGTTTTGCTGCCTCAGCATGAAGCCTGATCAGAAGATAAAGGTATTTGCTGAACAGTATAACCATTGTTGTTATCATGGAAAAAAACAGTGAAGCAGGACTGATGAGAGAAAAAAAAATACTACTTTGACTATGAAAATCAGTAAGTGCAAATATCTGCTGCTTGGGGGACTGACCCAGGAACATTTTTGCCCTTGTCTATTGGTAATTTTATGGACATACTTCCAAGGTCATAGCCTTGAGACACTGAAGGGAAGAATTCAAATGCTCTCTAGTGCTAGGTGGAGGGATGCTTTGGTTTTACAAGCTTAATGAAGTTAGCACCTTCAGTTAGTATTTTATACACAATTCAGTCTTATCAACAATTCATGATCTGACACGGAGATTAGGATTAAAAGAGTACATAAACAGCATTTCTGAATAGGCAGGTTTCTTGGCTTCGAGTCCAAGATGTTACAGAGAAATAAGGTTTAAGAGAACATAAGTGCATATGATACCAAGAACATGGTATGTGATAACACTGTATATCTTCAAAGTGCTATAGGTAATAATCAAAGAAAGCATTAGCATAATAAGGGTAAATGGATTGTGTAGCCTGTATATACCCTCTTGTTTAGCATTTACTCATCTTTCCAGTATCAAAGTGGCGTTCATCTGCTCACTTTTTGACTTCCATTTACACTACATTACAGGAAGAAGCAGATGAAATGAAAAAGATTAGGTGATGGTGAAACTAAGGTGGCTGGGGTAACACAGAATGTTCTGGACAAGCTAAATACCTTTGTACATTGACAGGGATGACCTTCAGTCCAGAATTGCCTTTCTTTTATTGCTGAGTTGACACAGCACTGAGGGAGAGGGAACACAAAATCCCGAGGTTTGCAGGTGTTAGACCTGCTATGAACTATCATGGGCAACAGAAAACTCCAAGGAATACTGAGTCCACTGGTCAAAAGCAGAAAACATCCAATTATCCCAATAGCAAAGGGCAAAGAAGTGATTTGTCACATTTTTACTTGCTGAGGTCCAAAACTACTTGTAAGCATTCAAGTTGTTGATAGAAATGTATGCTCATTTGTAACATGAATTTTGAATAAAGTATTCTGACTAGCATGGCTCGCGACTGCCACCCTGCAGCGCGCTGTGCTGGATGGCCATGGTTTATTAACAGACGGTAGCTGTGCCTAGCTGAAGGCTGCTTGTTTGCTGACTTGCTCCATTGCAATCAATGGGGCTTTTCCTAAACCATTTTGGCATTCTCCTCTGATCTGTGCAGACAGAACACTGGTACAACCACCAGCATTAGTAATGAGGTACAGCACGTCTCATAAATGCAGTAGGTTACCTCAGAAGGAATGAAGGCTACTTAAAATGAAGTATCACATGCAAGTAAAACTAATGTTTCTCTGCAGGACTCTTGTTTACATGGGCATCAAAAGACAGTAATTGTTATCTTTGCAGAGCTAGAGTCTGATGAAAGGCTGCAAGTTGGACCCTTCCTATCAATACCTGCCAAACATAGCAGGAACTAATTGTATTTTTGCAGCTGACACTTCATGCTGAGAAATAAAAATGGGATGTGATCTTGTCCCCTTGTCAACCCAAACATGTCAGCATGGGAATCTCTTACAGGTGCTTCCCTAAGACAGGAAAATTAGCAGAACCACACAGGAATTCAGGCATGGTCATTCCCCACAAAGGCAATTCAATGCCTTACTAATTATGTCAGAAGATTTATGCAGCAAAATTCCCTTCTGGACATAAGCTCTTATTTCAAATCTATGCATTACGCAAAGAAATTCTTATAGAGCTTCAGATTTTTTTAATGCTCTCAAAGATTATTTCCCCTCTGTGTTAGATATTCTCCTGGGAGAGTTTTGGGTTGCAATTTGCTGGGTGAGGGCCAGTCTATCCACAATATCCTCCCATGGAGGTAATGTTGCATTTTCTGACTGATGTGAGCAATAAGGCTTTATGTACTGGTATAAGAGATAAAACTGAAAAAAATGGGGATTGTATCAGTCACAGGTACAATCTAGGAGAGAAAAAGAAAAAAAGAGTGAATCCAGCGCTAAGAACCTAAATCAAGTTGAAAGAATGAAAATAAAATCATCATAAGCTAGAAAGCTCATTAAAATAAAATAGCTAAAAATAAAATTAACATTTTCAAGAGTGCTAATTAACCACTGGAACAATTTATGTTGACATGTGGTAGATTTTCCATCATTTGCATTCTTCAGATCTACATAGGGCTTCTTGCCAATAAAGAACACTTGTTCACACAGAAGTTGTGTGGTCAATACAGGAATTACTGGGTAAGAGGTTCTGATCTTTGTAGAGATATAGTCAAATCAAATGATTGCAGTAGCCTGATCTGACCCTGAAATCTGTGAATTTCCATCCCAGAAGGGCCATACGCAATTGATGCGCCAATAAATGGCACATCTGGTTGACTGCCTGGGGGCAAAAGAAAATTCCAGCGCAGGGAATCAGAAACACTTGCTCTGGCACAGCTACTTGCAAAAGGCCATTTCAGATGGCGTGCTGTGCTGACCGCAAGCCGGCTCTCACTGGGTTGTGTTTATGAACTGCCCATTCAACGGCCCTAGCTTTGTCTTTCTTCTATTACAATTAATAAAGAGAATCTGTGGGTACACATACCCTTGTACATACCTTTTTTTTTTTTAAAGTGCTTTGGTTCTTTGCACAATTTTGACTGTTAAGGCAAACCCATAGAAGCCAATAATTCCCATTGCATGATGCATCTCTTTTGAGTGTTTGTTGCCTACAGCAGCTACTTAATTGGCAAGTTTGTTTCCAGTAGGTTGAACCAATTAAAAAAATTCTTCAGCTTTAATAAACTGATACCCTACTGCTCACCCTAGAATATTCCTTTTGTGAGCAAGTGCTCTACATCATCCTCCCGTGTTGTTTTATGTCGGTGCCCCTAGCTCCCAAGAAGCACGGAGCTAAAATGAAAATGCTGAAAGGCTTCCAGCATGAAGCTGCTCTTTCATGTAATTACGCCTGCTGCTAATAGCCTTCCATTACAGCCCCGGCACACGTTTTGCTAATCCATTACAAATGATTGTTTGGAATTTAAAACACCTCTGCAAGTGCACTGGTTTTCACGTTGAGCTCAAATTGTCAGATTTCAAACCCTTTTACCCTCTGTAAGTGACAAGGTGGGCCATGTTACAACAGCTATTACCTAAGGGAAATGTTGAACTTATCACTTGGACCCTCCTTGGGGTTCACCTGTGAGGTGCTTTCCTGAAAATAATGAGACCGGCTCTGCCCATTTCTGGTATCAGCGTGAGCTCCGAATTCAGACACTGCGCTCTAACAAAGGGCTTGCTGCATAAATCTCGCCACTAACCAGCATTGCCTGCGGTGCTGCAGCTTGCGTGAAGAGATGAATGCATAGGTAATTGAGCTTGACATTTCTGACAAATCTTCTATAAAAAATTCGTAAAGAAATCTCAGCAAAACTAAGAGCATATGCAATACCTTGACTTTCACTCTGAGATGCTTGATTTGTTCTTATCTATTAGAAAAATCCCACAGTAAGTTCACACTGAAATTTACAGAAAATATTTTCTATTTTTGAAGTGCCATTTTATTTAAACATTACCCTCTACCAGAGCTGCTATCTGTAGACCACTCAGTTCCAAAGCCATATTCAAATGTACGTTGCAATTAATTAGCTGGTAGCCCATAAGCCTAAATATAGGGTAGATGAAGGATTTAGCTGAATCAGAGTTTCTCAGATATTTTCGGAAGAATTCAGTCAGCATTAAGATAGGTAAACATAGGGATGTAAAAATGCAGGTGTCTATGTGTGAGCTAGGTTTAACGTGCCTGTTAAAGTCAGTGAAGCTTAGACAGCCAAGCACCTCACCCGACAGTAGACACCTATTAACTGAAATCACACCTTTGCTCCACTGTCTGTAGGGAGTTGAGCTTGACTCAGATGCTTGCTCCTAAATCTCTGCTGCCCTTTCAGATGCTCTAAAGCGTCCCACGAGACCTCCACTGGCAGCTGCATGAGTATCTCCCAGACTTGCACCATATCCCCCCTCCAGCCCTGGGCAGATGTCCTAGACACTCGATAACATCCCAAGCAGCACCAGACATCCAAGAGTAAAGAACGGAGCTGAGCCTTAAATCCACCCAGCTTTTAATAGCAGTGCAGAGGCCTAGCTCACCTTTAGACACCTGCATTTGAGAGTTTTAACCTTAAACAGAGTGTCTGAAGCTGATGGAGGGAGAGCAATTGGTTCTTCTTCCTTGAACAGCATCTTAAAAAAAAAAAAAATCAATCCAGCAAAATACACCAAAAGCCTCCGCTAGAAATCATCTAGTTTATTTTTATTCCTGGGAGGTGTTCTTTTTACTTCTCTCCCCACTCAGTATTGGTTTAAGTAGCAGTTAATTAATCAACCAGCAGGCAAAAATCAAACGAGACTGCTAAGATTCAGTTGCACATCGCACCTCCACGATGCCAGGTGGGGAGAGAGGCCCAAGATTAAGAGAAAGTTCTCTCTACAACTCTCATTACATTGCAACTTTAGTATCATTTAGCAAACGTGATCCTTTTTATATAAGATTACAACCACAGAAAGGGCTTTTTATTGTGTGAGTTGCACTTACACACTGCCATCTTGTGTTGCTAGCGGATAATTGGTTTTGCTGAACTTCAGAGCCCAACACGCTCCAAATACTTTAGCAAGGATCAAAACACACAGAACAACATTCGTAAGGTGGGTTTCTCTGCCTGGTCCCCTCCAGGGGAAAGAGCAGAGGAAGGAGTTTTCGTTGCTCAGATTTGCCAACTCGAATTAGCAAATGCAGGTTTGAAAGAGCCTTGTTAAACCAGGCCTTTAACAAGGGTGAGAAACTCAGCTTCAACTCTGCAAGAGTTCCAACTTCAGCTCTTTGAGCCCCACTAAACCTGAAGTTCCACTCGCTGTTTGCTCACAGGCAAGCAATTTGGTACAAGCTGATGAAATAACCCAGTTTTTCGCAGACACGTTGTGGGAAAATGAAATTGGAGCCCGCATGGAAGTACCTGACACCATTTAGGAAAAGCCAGCCTGGCTCAGAGCATATCACTCCAGGCTGCGGGACAGTCAGGCAGCTCTAGCAGCATTGCAGACTGCAGGTTGCCGAGTTTCCTTCTCTCCCTCCATTCTTCACACCCAGGCAATTTCCGTGCCCAAATGATTCCCAGGGACAGGGCAACACGACTGGGCTCAAGATGCAAAAGATGGCATGGCCATCCCTGACTTTTCCCACAGCTTTGCTGCATAACACAATGCTGGGAGAGGGGGAATCATGGATAGGCTAGGATAAATTCATTGATGCCTTGGAGGTTGAGAAAATTTGTCTCTCTTCACACCCAGGCAATTTCCGTGCCCAAATGATTCCCAGGGACAGGGCAACACGACTGGGCTCAAGATGCAAAAGATGGCATGGCCATCCCTGACTTTTCCCACAGCTTTGCTGCATAACACAATGCTGGGAGAGGGGGAATCATGGATAGGCTAGGATAAATTCATTGATGCCTTGGAGGTTGAGAAAATTTGTCTCTCAGTGTATTTCAGGGCTGGTGATGGGGATTGTGAGGATCCAGAATTTATTCGGGGGGGGGGGGGGGGGCGTTGTTTACTGTTTGTTGTCGCCTCCCATAA
>NW_008795495.1:4219031-4256425 GCF_000699145.1 Aptenodytes forsteri | reverse complement strand
TGGGGGGGGGGGCAGTTGTTCATAGTCTGATGCTGCCTACCATAAAAGGCAACTGAAAACTAGACAGTGTAGAGGGGCATCCGCACCATCTCCGTTAGGTATGTGCCTTAACCGAGAGACAGATCTGCACAGCACCTAATTTGGGTTCCTACTCTGAATAGCTCTCAGAGAGGCAATCTTCTTCCACAAGCAGCAGAGAGGACCCCAGGCTCCCAGAGAGCTGTGTGAGCAGGCGGTGCGAATACCCCTCCATAGTCTGTATTTGAGGACTAGGGTCTTCATAACCCAGAGTTCTCACCTGCCGTCTACCGTGTCATCACTTACCACAATAGTGGAAACCAAATGAAGTATCTTTACCAGTCCACTTCATAGGAGACACTTTAACTGAGTATCAAAAGCCAGGGCCAAGTCACAAAGGTGGCTGAACAAGGAGCTTGGCAACTTAGGGTTGATGAGGCATTTTAGATTTTTTTTTTTTTTTTAAAGCAAAATTTGAAAATAATGTTTGGCACTTTATAATTCAGCATTTATTAGCAGGGAGTTCCTTGGCACAAGGCAGAACCCATCTGTTCTGATCAATAAACCAAAGCAAAACAGGAGACAGGAGGAGTTACAAGCAGAAGTTACAGGAGGCCCACACAGGTGAAGTTCTCCCACTACACTGAAACAGCATGATCTTCCCTTGCTGCTCCCAGCTATCACAGCCGCGATCTCTCTCCCCAATCTGCTCGCTCTCCTATCTGTCCCTGAGATCCCCTGAGAGGAAGGAGCACCCTAAGCAGCTTTGGCACCCTCATTGCGTCTCCTCATGATGCCACATACAAGCTCAAACTCAGAGCCTCACCACCTTCCTACACCTACCAGCTGTCCTCTTCCTCGGTTTCATCCACAAAATGCTCCCCCAAATTCCTCTGATCCACATCCCATGTTTTCTTCGCTGCCTCCAAGGACGCAGACACAGAAGGGTGTATAACTGGGCACGAAAGGATTTGGGGAAGCCACTGACCAAAGCAATTTGGGAGCCACCGCTGAAAAACACATAGCACACATTCCAGCTGTGTTTTCAGAAGAAGCAGAACCTAACCCAAAATATTTTCAGCACCTCATTTCCAGCCACAGCAGAGAAGTTTTGGGGAACTTCCACCTCTTCTGATTGTCGTGCTTCAGGGATGAGCACACAGCACAAAGAATCAGTCTCGCCACTTGTATTAAATGCTGAGGGGAAAGTGCATGAGGAGCTTGATGGGAGAACTATATACAAAATTTGACATCTACTGTAAAGGAAAAGAGAAAAGCAAGAACTATTGTTCTTGCACATATTTAGGTGGACAACTTAATCCTTTCATAAAAAAATATTTTCCCAAGATGAAATTCAAACAAATTTATATTTCAGCAAATCACCTCAGACACATTTAGCTGGATAGAAAGAAAAAAAGCCTTCTAATAAATGCAACATCAGAAATTTTATTTACAAATATACTGTAATTCAACAACCATTCTCCACTCAGTTTGTGGAAGAAAAAGTGATAGTTACATTTTCCAAACGGGAAAAGAGAACTCTTCCCCTTAAATGGATTCCACAGAATATTATGCCAACACCACTGAGCAAACAGATTATTCTTTGTATTTAAGTTTCAAAAAAGCACATAATTTTAGAAACCAGCATATGGAAAGCAAACACATTTGTGTGCATTTAAATGCAGCTTCATATTAACCTAGAGAATTCACTTTCAGTATATGTCAAAAATAAAGACAGCAATTGCAAATATATATTTATATTAGCTATTTCTCTAATGCTCATTTCAAGAGCTTAGAAACAAAATACCCTCTTCATATACCATTGGAAAGTCAACTAATTGATTATAAGCCTCAAAAATATTTTGAAGTTATTACTGAAAATATACTTATTCTCCCTTGTGCTCTCAGTACTTGAAGCTGAAAAAGTGAAAGCATTTTCCCCAGATATTTCCTTACTGCAATTACTTTCTTATAAATAAAAATAGTTATATGAAGAATACAATGCATTGCTATAAAGACTAGACAAGCAAGAGTTACTCTTAGAAAAAAACACACATACACACAATATATATATTTATAGATCTACATCAGCAGCAATCATCTCTTCTTTCATCTGCAACAGTGGTTTCATATCTTCATTTGCTTCACATGGAGGTTGGTTGTCCAGCTGTTAGAGACAGAAGGAATTCTAATTAAAGTCTAGCTAGTGAAGAATCTCATCGACAAAAATTTAAATTTCCAAGTTAAAAATAGTCAGATAACGGTATTTCCAATACCTATTGGAAATGGTAACACAAACTAAGGTATAAATTCTGAATCTAGCAATCCAAATTTAATGAACAATGCAAATTTGAGTTTAATCCGATTATAGCACTGCAAGTATTTCAGGCCAAGTAATATTCCACAGAACATGCACCTTACCAAGTTTTTAAGAATTATTTTTAGTATGAGCATAGAGACAGGGTGACAGTTTTTCTAAATTTACCCTTCAATAATCAAATTAAAATTTGCTAAATAACTGTAACAATATTAAAAAAGAACTTTTTTATCCTCTCTCTGCATGTATTCGTGGGCATCTGCCAATACACTGGTGTTTCATTACAGTGTTTCAGGTTTAAACCAGAAAATTAACATAAAAATGTGCAAAAATATCACACCATAAAATTACACAGTGAATATTAATAATCCTACAGTTTGTCAAACGTTTTAGCCAATATGTCCATGTTCCAAACTAACGAATAATTAGCCAGGCTGATGTCAAATGCCAACTGCAAACAAAGTAATCTACATTACAGACCAGTGCTGTGCTGTCAGTATATTTTCATTGCAGTAATTGCACAGCTGGTTTTTGTATTATTCAAATAGCTAATTTCAATTACTAATCATTAATTTGAAAACTTTAGTCTGTTCCTACAAGTTCTTACAATTCCTGATTTACTCATATCTCATACAATTATGTTTTGAGGTGCCCACTGGCCCAAGTAGACGCAGTCTGAAGGGAAGGGAATAGTACCGTTTCTCACAGATCAACTCTGCTTCTGAAAGGCACTGCTGTGATTTTATGGGCTGTAATGTCAAAGAGAGACTAAACAGCAATTTATCCATGATAAAGTTTTTGGTTACTTCCATCACCAAATTCTTGAATACTGTCTTGGCAGGGAATAATAATAAACAGATTTTTTTTTTTTATTCAGTACCATACTTATCCAACTCATCCAGCAATTTTGCCCCCAAAAGAAAAAATAAAGATAAAATAACATGAGCAGGCTCCAGATTGAATCTCCCACACATTTGGGTGCTTCAAATAGGAACACGGTCACTTCGGTGTAGTCTCGTCATCAACGAGGAGATAAATTCTCCGAACATTAACTCGGAGAGATATGACCCAGTGCTCCAGATCACCTCCGGATGGAAGGGGGTGATTCTCTTCCTCCTTCCACTGATCACCGTGGCGTCCTTGCACCTAACATTAGCCTCTGTGAATGCACTGTTAGCATCAAGGAGAGGTGTGGGGTTTTCTGGTTTTAGCTCGGGCACCACACAATCATTTCTGTGGTGCAGGCAGCTTTTCCTCTTCCTGGAAGCCAAAAAGAGCCTGAAAACAGCAATAGCATCAGATGCAGAGCTGCTCTTTTTTTCCTGAGCTAGGCTTCTCAGCCAGCAGATGCCCAAGTCCTGCTCAAGTGTTGTAGCATGAGTATCCTGTTCCCCTCACTGCCTTCTGGTCCACCATGAGAAAAACGTGCTGGGCTCATGAAGAAACGTGGACATGTTTCCCAGGAAGTAATTCAGAAATGCTTTCTCTTAGCTGATTTTTATCATTCTAGAGAATTCCATATTTGCTACATAAAAAAAATACAGCCATAAAAAACTCCTGAGACTTGTCAAAATTAGGAGGTTGTCTACTATCACCTATGACAGCAGAAAAAAACAACTCAGCACCATTATTCAAAGCCTTAACATCATGCTCCAGTACATCAGAATTCTGCAAACCATAATAAAGGAAAAAAATTATACTGCACCTTTTAATTAAGATCTGTAAGTAAATCAATTCCTCCTGAACTTGTACCTAAATGAATAACCAATCACAGACCTATAATTCAAATAATAATAGCATTGCAAAAAGAAACCAGCATTTGTGCCACCTGCACAGGATAAACTAATAGCTTTCCAGGTATGCGTTAGGATTGAATTAAATACAAATTCAGATTACTTTTTAAAAAAATGTAGACAATTTTTCAAAAGGACTTATCTGTTATCAAGACAAGCCTGTTCAGCAACTGACAACTCCTTGACACCACTTTCTCAGATCTATGAAGAAAGCAGGATGACTATACCGTGTCGTCTGCTTGAAGCTGCTTAATAACAAGGTGGCAAAATCAGCTACCAGCAAGTTAAAAGTTAGGAGTGACTACCCTACAAGAGACAGAAACTGGCAATCGAACCTTGCTGAACCTATTCTCTAAGATACCAACTTAAAGCTAAACGTGAAAGCTATCGAGTGGCTCAGCTGCGCAAACACTTGAGGTTTTACAGCACAAAGAAGAACTACAGGTCACGCACACTGCAGTTGGATTGCCTTACTTTTAAATCTGATATAGCAGTCGTTGCAGAAGAGTTTGTTGTTTCGGATCCTAACTTCAGCTCCAGAGCGGGATCCCCCAAGGTCACATCCACAGGCAACACACTGTATGACAGATGAATAATTAGCAACTCCTTACAAAATATTAAGAAACAAAAATGCTGTTCAAAAGCAGCTTGGATTAAGCTCAACAAAGCTTGAACCATAAACCCACAATCACTAGAAGCAAATATATAACGATTAGTAGATCAAAATGCAACCAACCCTGAGAAAGTATTATAAGGCGACGACTGGACAACGAATAGCAGACACACCAAGTAAGCAAACATGGAGCAGACGGTTTTTAGAGGTTAGTTCATTAAATCTAATTTGAACATCAGTTTCTCTGAAAACTAAAACTGGCTTGACACGAAAAAAATTTGTTCTCTAGATGGCAACAGCAATTTTGGCACAGAACACCTGGGTGTGCTACTTGCAGATTTCCATGCGGCACTATACGCTGCTGGTGTCCTCTGCCCTTTGGCACTCAAAGCTGCAAACACTCAGGTACCCCTGATTTCCTGGGTTTGCATCATAGAAACAAGTTCTTATTTGGAGAGAAGGGGCCAATTTCATTTTTCTTGAATAAACACATGAATAAAGGGCTTGATGGCTTTCATGCTAACATTAAACTGTTTAACTACGGTGGCTAAACACAACTTTGCTATGAATGTGAACACTTCTGGAAGGACTGTAACCCAATGCATAACACTCTCCTTACTGAATTTACAAAGCAAAGCAAAGTACTCAGCTGACTACAGAAGGACAGATTGTTGCCTGCTTAAATGAGTAATGAATTTTTTGGATGGCAGTCTGTTCAACAGCTCATTAATCTTCAGAAATTTGGTATTTTCTTATGTAGGTTAGGAGCTACAGGTGGACTCCCTTGCACTGAATACACATTATGCAGAAAGGGAATGACAACCAGCCCCCCATGGATTACTCCAGTCCCTCCTGCTTAGGCAGGCAGGACTAGTAAGGGCTTAGAGTATTACAAGGGATTGACTCAAGGCGATGCATTTGAGCTGGGCGCAGAGGGCAACAGAGGGTTCTGTTCTGAACCAGACACAGAAGTCTTTTTCTTAAAGCCACGGAAGAAGCAGGGTCCAACGGCACCTCCAAATCAGTCTAATTCCTCATCTGGTCCTAGGGCAGGGGAACTAGGAGTGCTTTTAACATCTTTTGCAGGCAGGCATTTATTCGTTCAGCTCTGCATATGCCCCAAGCTGACTGGAAATCATGTAACTATGTCTCGGTGCTGAACATGAGCTAATATACCTAGCTTCTGACCAGGGCTCAGTAGCACTAATATACCTAGCTCCTGACCAGGGTCGGTTTGCACTAAACGCAGCTTCTGGTTTAGTGCCGGGCTTTATCCTGCCAGTTTGAACACTGACAACATGCCTTTGCCTGGAAAACACCGTGTGAACACTGTCTGCTAGGATTAGCTTAGAAGCGATGGATCATCTTCAATGATTCAATTGCCAAGGTCCAGGCTGAGATTTTTTTTTTTAAGGACCTAATTTCTCTGGGAGAGGTGGCTCAGCACCTTCTGACTTTTTGCTGTCTATTCGAAGAAGGAAGAACTTTGATCTCACAGTCAACGTGGCCATTTTACTTGTCAGAGTCCTACTTGTCAGCTCTGGCATTTAAGAAATAGTCCTAGAGTTGAGTGCTAAATGCCTGCAGATAGGACTGCCTCATGGAAATATGCATGCACCACGTTGTCAAGAATAGAAGGCAAAGCAGGTGATTAGTAGAGCCCCTGTGAGCATAACACGGAGTAGCCATGCGTGCTCCTGATTAGTTCCTGTTCCTTCATGATGTGACTCCCAGCTCTCACCTTAAAGCAATGTAAATGATAACAAAGACCAAGAGACTCAATGATCATGGCTGCTCCTTTGCCCAGAACGTTATTACAGTATGAACAGATTTTCTTCCCACTGACTGACCTAGATACAGAATGAAAATCCTTAAAACCAGCTTGAAAAGGTTTAAAAGACAAAGAGAAGTTATCAAAGACTTTTTAAGATTAAAAATAAAAACATACTAGTAAAAAGTGGACTATTGGGCTGCTTGGGGAAAATAAACTGAAAAATATTATTTACAGTAGATCTGAAAGCTAGGGAAAGCTGAAGTGTTATAATTTAGATCAAAAGTTATATAGGAACAAATGAAGAAATTCTGTCACATGCTTGGAAGATATTTCATTGTATAAAATGCCTTCTGCAAATAAACATAAAAAGTATATTGTAAAGTTTGGGGAGTAAGAATACAAGTTTTGTTCTCCTGTCTTATTTGCAGGGAATTATCCTGAAGGCTAAATTTTAGTAAGCACCCCTGCCAAGTGCCACCATCTGCACCTTGTTAGATAACAGAAGGCTAGTCCTGGACATATAACATTATGTTAACTCTTTGAACATAAGCCATACAGAGGTCAGTTTCCATACATCTACCAAGATGTTAGCAAATGGAAGTGAGAACAAGATAAGCAAACATGGTTAAAGGTAATTTTCTTACATTATAAAGAATGTAGGAGCCTAGCTTTAAAAAAAAAAAAAAAAGGGTCAATTTAGGACAAAGTGCCTGATAGTGTAAGAGCTAGCATTCACACTGTTGTTATATATAATACATGTAATTGTGTGGGGATGATTCTCCATAGTCTTATTCCAAGGTATTTTTAAAATGTTTCAAGTGCATAAAACAGCAGAGTTATCTACCCTACCACAACAGAATTCCATTTTTGTTTCAAAGTATGTTGCAATTCTTGCTTTCTCCTCCTAGATTAAAACCAACATCCTACTCTGTAATTCTCCAGGGTCACGGGTTATAAGCATTCCTGAGTGCTCCTTGAGATGATATTGACCACATGCCAGGAAAGGGGGAGGAGAGACCAAGATGAGGGCCATAAAGCGTGGGTTCCAGGAATCTTTTGTTAAAACAAACCTAAGAAAATAAATGTCAGAAATGCCATCTGGAGTAGCCTTTTACTAATCATTTTGGTAACCAACACAGAGCTTGGAGACTGGAGATTTATTATTCCAGTTCCTTTGTTTTTTTAACCAATGTCAAGCAATGATGACAAACCTGAGGAATTTTCTGAATAACCGGAGCAGGGAGGTAATACCAGCCCGTATTTCCACCACCCCAGCCAGCCAGAAAACTCCAAGTACTTTTCAGTCTTGTTAATCAACATTATAGGCGAGAACACTGCTGTATAGACCACCGTGTCTACAAAGTCTGCTCTTTAGTGCGGCCCGACATATAGACCTTCCCAGCAGAAGGGCACCTGCTCACCTGCTGCGTGTCTGGGGCCCTGGCTGGGAAGCAGAGAGGGGAGACTGAGCCCGGGGGGCTGCCTGGGACACGGAGGGGGCTCTTGCAGAGGTGGCCGCAGGAGGGGCTTTGCTGGAGGAAGGAGTGCACATGTAGGCTCGGTTTGAAGTAGACACCGGGCGACTGAAATCTTGACTAGAGGACACAGATGAAGAGGAGGCAGACTGGTTCAGCCACGAGTGGTGCCTCCATGAGCTCGTTCTTGAAGAATCAAGATTGTCCAAAGACTCCCCTCTGTAACAGAGGTACACATACAAGTGTAAATGGCAGTACGGATGGAGCAGAAGAGCTATATTCTGATTTTTGAAAAAAGGAAAACATTATCCTAGCATTTTTAAGGTTTTCTAGCATGAATATGCTTGTCTGATCACCCTGTGCGATATTCTTCACGTACCGATTTAAAATGTTTGAGCCACAAATTATCCTTTGTGTCCAGTCCTAGTCTCACGGGAAAAAGCAGGTGAGACAAAAGAGGGGTGGCACTTAACCACTACAAAATAAAGGCAAAACACTCTTCATTGCAGCCTTATCAGGGTGAACTGTATCAAAATCCGCTGTACAGCAACGGACCTCAGATACCACGTTTGTTTTTGTTTTCTCCAAGGGATACCAGATCAAAACAGCAATCCACCCAGACTGGATAGCCTCATCCAGGTACAAGGTGTTGGCCCAATAGCCAAACACTCTCCTGACTGGTAACTCGGCTGTTTCCTAAGTGACAAATCCAACATTCATACATTACTTAAAGCAAGAAACAAACTCCAGACCTTCTGATACGTTTCTATGTCAGAGAGATATACTCCTTAGCTGTAATAATCGATTTCCACAATAAATTGTCATACTGAAATTCTTAAGCACATCCATCAATGACAAGGCACACGATTGATTTCCATTGCTGGTATACCGACCAAGGAATAAGCAGCTGAGTTATTTACAGGTCACATCCACATTCTTTACTTTTTTTTTTTTTTTTTTTTTACATTTAATCCCAGCTGTGATACTGCTACTTTCTTCTATCTGTGCTGCTATTCAGTTTACCTTACAGCGTGTCACAGACTCAATTTGTTTCTGTGCTCTGTAATACAAGCTGAAGTTTAGAATAACCAAACAAAAATATCTGATGAGAGACAAAGTTAATTTTTAACGTGATTCCTACCTCCTCATACTGTTGCTGTACAGACTAATGGGCTCCTTATGTACACTGGAACTGCGCTGCCTAATCCAGCTGCTGTCCGTGTGTAGAGATGTTTTCTTTCTCATTTCCTGAAGGATTTGCTGTCTCTCCAACTCTGCCACAGACAGGTTGTGCTCCTTCTGAGACTTCTTCTGCAAGTCACCTGTGTTCCAGGACCTCTCCGAATACTTGCCCTGCATACCTGTTTGGACAACATGCGCAAACTTCAGCTAGGCACCTTAAGGCGCAAAAGCAGTTATCATGCATTCAGCACTCTGGCTATAACTCCAAAAGCAGTCGTTCATCACCACATTCACAAGTATCTCTGGTTCCTTTTCACAGTGGGGTGACCAGTATCAAACTTGGCAATACACCATTATTATTACAAAATGTTTTATTCACACTTCCATTAATGTGTCCTTTCACATGATGTTTAACTTATCTACAAATAGGTATTTCCTTCACTTCCCAAGTGCATACATGTGTATACACACACATATATTTTTAAAAGGGCATGATCTCTTTTAGTGCCACAAGTTGAACTCTTCCTCCAATACAAACTGAAGAATGTATAGAATATATAATTGAATGGTGGCATACCGTCTTTCCCTTTAGGAGTTCATACTCTCTTTTTCTGTAAGTTGTCCCTCTTTTCAAGAATTCTTTCCTTATTCAAGGCACTAAACACATTGCTTTATCTTCCTTTATATAAGAGTGTGTGTGTGTGTGTGTGTATTAATCTTACAGGGTCTCTCTCTATTATTTGATGTTAACTAGCCAGTTGAAATGAGATTTATGGTATAGAAGGCCTTTGAAATTTTGAAAGGGGAAACAAACAAGCCACGTTTCTCCAATATGTGTTGACATGTTAGAAGGCAACAATTTATTATTTCCTAGATTCAGTAACTATTCTTTACAATAAGACTAATTAAGAAAATGACTCAGCAATAAGTCATTCAACTGAAATTTCAATCCCTTTAAATACTGCTCTGACTACACATTTGCTCTTGGTTTTATTGCTACAGATTACCATTATAAAATATTGTGGAAGTTTACTCCACATTAGTAACTTGCTCATTAGTTTCAGTGACCAAGCTTTAATGTGTGAAAGCAATGTTGTCAATCTGCAGTATTCCTCTAATACACCATTTACTTTTCTATGATCACTTGTGATTACTTTTTTAACCATGTTTTAGACACAGCAATAGCTTTCGGGCATTTTCTACTGTAAGATATTTGTAACTCTGGGGTGGGGGGGTTTTTTTTGTTTGTTTTATACGCTTTCCTCTCAAAAAAGCAGTAATGTAACTGAAGGACAATTCAAGGAAGGCAGCAACAAAGTAGAGTCCGGGAGACAAGCCACTGTGACAGTATGGAGAGCTGACTTCTAGCTGTGTTATTCCTACACCAATAGAAGTTAAAAAGAGCAAGCAGTTGTATTAAATACATTATCATCTTGGTATGTGCAGCTTTTTTTATTGACAGAGTCAACATATCAAGAGCACATACATCTTCGATGATATACCCACACGATTGGTTTAATCTCATACAAATATCACTCATCTAAAATTTAGGCATCTAAGATCCGTCTGTAATCACTGCTACGGCACTTCAAGAGAACAGTTAATCGTATTTGTCCTAGGCTTACATGTCAACTGTATGTACTTCCTCTTGCTGTTGAAATTTCATTAAATTTTGGCATAGTATGAATTTGAATTACAATGCAGCTATCAAAAGGCACTTGGACAATTAATTTTCTTAGAACTACTTCCAATACATCTGTTTTCAATAAAATGCATTTTAAAAATAATGGAAATTAAACAGTACTTACCATTTCTGATTGTGTTGAATTCATTCAGTTCTGAAGTCGACTTGGACTTATTCCTAAGGATGTAGAAAACACTCATTTCTCTACCTCAACTAGGAGACCTCGTCAGGAACAAAGTTCTTATCATTGCAGATCACAGATACACAGCCCCTTTTTTCACCATCCCTCCCGTCAACAACTTATGCTGTACTTAAAACAAGAGGCAAAAATACCCAAACGAAGACCAACAGGATATTAAGGGGAAAAAAAGATGTCAATACATAGATGTCAATAGGTAATCACCGATTAAAAGTTAAAATTATGTATTAAAAGTTCCCAGTGCTTCCGGTATAAGGAACTGATCATTGGTTTTGCTTCAACAAAAATACGTGAAAAACAAAGTCCTTCCCTGTGGAAGCTTTGCGAAGACTACAGTCAGACTGTCAAAGAAGTGATAACCTTCAAAGCAGGTTTATAAATGGGTTAACTTTGTGAGAAACTTAAATCATACTTCAGCACTGTTACTAGACTGTAAGCAAAACATCTCCTCAAACACTGCATGCAGATGGTTCTTGGGAAATTCATTATTCACTGATTATACCCCGCAACATAATTTTTTAATGAGTTTTAGCCAAGAAATGTCATTCAATATACAGGAAGAAAAATGGCAAAAAGCTGGTTTTCTGACAGTACAGAGCAGGAGCTTCAGCAACACCTCTGTGCTGTGTTATTAGTCTCAAGTAATACAGCCAGTTTCTTAGTTTAAAACACTTCGGAAAAGAACAGAAACCCTTTGCTGGGTCACAACTCAAAGCTGCTACAGCAATGTGTTTACACACACAGCATTGGCTGCATAACATCGTTTTGAGGGAGTCTTATCCTTTGTCTGTAAATAAATGATGCATAAACTGCATCACATTTCTTGCTCCCTCAAGTTCTGACTGTCTGTCCTATGGTGCAGACCTATTTTATTATCTGTTTGAGAAGACGCAACAATTTCACAGTTGCTTGTAGTAAACAGGAGCTCCAAAGAGCAGGTCAGCCTTGCCTGGGATGCTTTTAGCACCTGAATGTCCTCCCCACACATATATCCAAGATGTAACTATTTAGTGCAGGCACCTTCTGAAGTTAGATTTAGATCTTCCATTAGTAACAGGTCCATTAGTTGCACCCTCTAAGTTTTGGGGTTCCTCTTAATATAACAACAACAAAGGTATGCTCACTCCAACTTCAAGAACTGACTAAATATGCAGCAGAGGTGATCTTTCAGAACTACTGTGGGATGCCATCTAAGAAAAAGGCTTGATACAAACATTCTGGATTTAGGTTACTTCAGCATTTTTTAACTACAGCCCAGTTATTAAAAGGGAGAAGAAAAAGCTATCTATTCAAAGAGCCCAAATCTGCAGTGGCTAATATATTCTATTGAAATAAAAACAAAGCAAACCCAAAAAAACAACCATAAAACCCCCAAACCACTAAGCAAAACAAAATAGAAAATAGCCAAGGCAAGAGAGCGTAACTTAACAAGTGGCACATCTACTATCTTCCTGATAAATATGCTGCTGCTACCTCTCACTTCCCTCCCTGTTTACTCCCTCTTAAGTTGCACAATCCTGATTGGGATGACTGCACCTTAGTTTGTATAGCACGTTATGACACAACCACAATATTATCTGAAATTGTTTTCCAGCCAGAGAAGTCTAGTACCACCCACATATTTACTTGTTATAGTTCTGCTTCTCCCAGTAAAATCCTACTGACTGGCTAACTGTTGTTTACAGCACAGCGTATCATTTGCCAAAAGTTTGGCTGCTTGTTTTCTTAATATGAAAACATGCCATAAAAACTGAAAAATACAGCAGCAATACAAAGTATACACTTAGCTCCATGGCTAAAGTTTATTGGAAGTTTCAAAGCTTTCTGACACAGAAACGGTGATGTTACTGAATCTCAGTGTAGACTGTATCACACGTACCTGTCAGCAAATGACTGGCCAGGTTGCTCCTCAATGGTTTTAGAAACTTCATAACGCTCATAATGCCTATTAAAAAAAACAAAAAACCAAAAAAACAACAAACCAAGAGATACATTATGGTCATACACAGAAAAAGACATACATAGACATAAGTATCTCCTACTAAAAATATTCAAAACGGATCCTTAAGGGGAAAGAAAAGGAAAAAAACCCAAACAGTTAAAGTTCTAAGGAGGCTTAATTTTATCAGTCAGAAACACAGCTAACAAAAGAAGGCAGAAAAAGAAACGTTGTCAGAAAAACTGCCTGTAATCACATTTTTGTAAGTGACAAGGAATCCAAACCTGAGTATGCCAAAATGGTTAATACTTATTGCTGAAGATGCTTCAACCTACCTATCGATTCAATTTCTTATTACCTGTCAATGAGAGGATGGCCAGCTCGATCCTCTATTGTTTTAGATACTTCATAGCGCTCGTAATGTCTAGAAGCAAAATACAGATAAAAGAAAACACGTATTAAACAAAAATACATTTTCTAGAAATTGAACAAACAGTAAGTATACAGAGAGAAAAATTAGAAAGTTCAGATGTGTTGGTTAGAAACATGAAAATACATGAGAAAAAAAACCCTGAAGACGTTTTAAGATGCTGCAAAAATTACAAGTATCAGTACATAACAGTAAGTATCTCATCCGTTTCAAAGCCAGGAGGTAAGCTTTGTCCATACACAGCTTATGTTACATAATACACAGCTGTCCACACACAGCTCTAAAAGTTACGTGTATATTTTAGCAGATTGTGTAGGTGCAGTTGGTAACCCATAGAGAAGCACTCACTAACTTCCATAGACAAAGCTCTTCCAGCTGCCTGTCCCCAACCTCGGTGCTCTTTGTAGCAAGTATCATACCTTCACAGATGTTTGTATAACATTTCAGATTTCAAGACATATCTTTGGATATCATCATAAAGCAAACATTTAACACTAGATATTTTAAACCCCAGTTTCACTGAACTTGTTCCTTTACTATTAAGCAAAGCCATTCTTGTTTAGCAAAACACATCCTTTGGCAGCAATGTCAGAAGCGATGAAATCCCCTGAGACTAAAGCATATATCAAGGATTTAGATATGCAGATATTGCAGCAGCTTAATAAGTTACCACACAAAGTCCTATTATCTTGCAATTGGGGCAAGCTAAAACTGTAGTGATACCCTGGCTCAGCTGCCAAGAAGAACCTGTTTAGCCATTGTAACAACTGTGCCTCTGCTTTGCTCAGCAGGGATCTCAAGCAGCAGTCATTTACAATGAGCTAAAGTAACTCCAGGTCTCGCAATCTCCCCTGCAAATATGTGCAACTTTATAATCATATTTTCTTCTCCTAGGACTTAACTTGATACCACTTCAGTCATCTCTTATTACTTATATAAGAAAAAAGGAAAATCCTCAAGAGAAACAGCAAAGCTAGTCATACACAATGCAGTAAGCTAAATGCACAAGAAATAAGGAAAAGTTACTGGTTTAATTCGTTTCAGACAGATTAATCTCCCATGATGCCTGCAAAAGCAGTCTGAAAGCTTCTGGGCAAGAACATGCACTTGTAAACTAATAGTTGGGGGGTTTCTGGGGTGCTTTTTTGTTCTAGGGGTTTTTTTTGTTGGGGTTTGGTGGTTTTTTTGTTTTTGTTTTTTTACAACAAGCTGCTGAAGAAGGGAATGGAAGAAACTTTTTCATGCTCTAGAATAAATATATCCACAGTGGGTACTTCTAACAGGCTATGATATCTAAGCCAGTATCTGTTCACTCATATACCATGATACCCCTCATCAACAAATTAACCCAGTAGTGCAATTAAACTTTATTGTTGCACTGTCGAACTAAAATGAAAGAGGAGTCTGGGAAATCAGTCACGCATTTGTTGGAAAAGAGTTAACTTGGTGTTTCTTCTGAAAGCACTGTACGTTGAGCCACGGGCTCTCAATTTACAAGCTTATGCAGGGTTCTTACAAAACCTTCACGTTAAGTGCTTCAGGTCATCTTTGATTTGGCTGCAATTACTTTATTTACACTTCCTATTTAAAAAATGAGCTGAAGTGTGTTAACAGAGCACTTGATTCATGGGGAAAGACTTTATCTTATGCCTGATTCTTCTACCTTTAGAAAGAAAGGCTATCCTGTAGTATCTTGCACTGACTGATTAATCTACAGTACGAGTCTTACATGAATACACTTATATATTCAGGACATACGCACTCCCTTTAGAAATGTATTTGAACTTTTAATGCAGAAGGATGAGAGAGTACATCCCATCACAAGCGCACACCTTTGGTACTGAGGAGTCTCCACTGACACCTCCCTCTGCCTTTCAGCCTGCCGCCTCTGCTCCTCCACCTCCGCCCGCCGCCTCTGCTCCTCAGCATGCTGCTGTTCCCTCTCTTTACGTTGTCTCTCAAGCTCCAGTTCTTGGAGTTCCCTTTCTTGCTCAAAACGCAGGGCTGCTTCTTCCTGCATCCTCCGTTCCTCCTGAAGCCTCCTCTTTTCTTCTTCCTGGCTCAGCAAGCGTGCCGCCAGCTCGCTTCCTCCATCTCCTTCTGGCTCCTCAGGAGTATTCGCTTCAGGGCTTGCTCTCCAGCTGGACACAGACGGAGCCCGTGCAGGGACAGACATTGTGTTTAAGGTTAGAACAGTCTGCTCCTGTAGCAAAGAAAAAAATATGTTTTAGGCGAGGGAGCTGTTTTTTAAACAGGTTGCTCACTCAGAAAAAGGTTCGTTTATTCTATGAACGAAGACTGTGTAAAAAGCATCCCGAACACTTAAAATGTAAGACCTAGGGTGTACTTTGGTTTCATTTTTTGAGTGCCTGCTAGCACATTCTCCTAATGCAAGAGCTTCATTCCACACGGCAGCCTTAGCGAGCACCACGGGCAGCGTGGCCACAACTATGTGAAACATTCTGCTTTCTAAGGTATCACATTTCAAGCCATCCCATCCCTGCTTAAATCGCCATGGAAAGCAAACTCTTCCATGATACCCAGCATTTCTCCCTACTGTTTTGACTTAGAAACCTGAGACCTACCTAAGAGTGTATACACTAAAGATATACACTGCACGTGTACATCAGACCAACAAATTTCACATGAATCATCTTGTGGAGGCAGCCCCCACCCTCCTCCATTCTCCTACCATTTGAAAGTCAAGCCTCAGACCTACCACCCTATGACTCTTCTCTCAGACATGAAAAAAGGTCTTTCAGTGGTCAAATATGTTTTAATTTCAGAGAACAAATACTGTTTGTCAATTAAGGACTGGTCCATCCAAACTTCTAATGATAAAAAAAAAAAAATATGAAATGGTTTACATTCTTGTACAAAGTCCTCTAACAGCTCAAAGAGCTTTATTATTAAATTACAGTCTACTTATTTGTGACTGTATAAACACAACTGATCTAGCTAGGATGCCTGAAGCAGCACTCGCATAGCAATAGACAAGAGATATCTCAGACACCTCCCACGCTCAGGAAAAAGCCTGTTCGTCTTCCCATAAGCACCAGCCACAAAAGTCAACATCTACAGAAACTACAGGCATTCAATATTTTGAAACATATGATAGCAAATCTGAAGTGATTTGACATGTAAATTTATCAGAGATAGGATGAACTGGTTGCCAGTAACAAGCCAGGCACTTACGAACATGCCTCATGATGAAATATTGAAGCAGAATTCCAACAAGTAGCATCAGGAGGTAAACATACAGCAAAAGTGACCATTTCATTCTGGTCACAATAATTAATATATGTTTTAACTTTTTGCCAACATATTTCTGGTGTTAGTTACCTAACCAATCCATAAGGAAAAAAGTCAAATTCAACAGGTCTCAAAACATCCCATTTACTCTTTCCTTCCCATTTTTGCAACCTCTTTCTATCAAGTCATAGACAACAATTTATTTTCCAAAATGAGAAGATAAATGACATAGCAAAATAAATTATTTGCCTTCTTGCATGCATCTACTATTAGGGGAAAAAGCCATCATGAAACTAAACAGTCAAAGGTGAAGCCATATTCATAGCCTACCTCATCAAAATACTTGGAGCTCTCTTTTTCAGCTTCTTGCTTAGCTCGTAGCCATTCTTCCCTCAGTTTTTCTTGTTCCCGTTGGTATTTCTCCTGTTAAGTTAGATTGAAGTTAAACATGCAAATAAGAAACATGGTATTTTTTGTTTGCATTAAAATGTACTACTGCTATTTAATGTGTTTTTTAACAGACCAGCGTGGTAAAAACATGCTTGAGCTACACTAGGACATAAGGTCTGCCACGAGTGAATGAAATCCTGGCTCAAATACAATCCAAAGGAGTTCTGCAATTGATTTCGGAGAATCCAGGCTTATTACACGCTAAGTCTCATAACAACTGACCTCACATCTGTTGTATTCCCCATCTTACAGTTTAGTTCCCATTTGAACAAAAATCAGCTAACTAAGGTATTTCTTGAAAGATGGAGTGATTATATTTAACTTGGAATTAGGCACATTAATATGGTAAATATAAAGTGATCACCAAGTGAAATATGAGACAGTAATTTGGCTTGAGCAAGAACTCTTGGTCTTTTGGAAGCTTATCTAAACAAAAACCAACTTCTGGATCTCCAAGTTTGTTCTATGACTGGATTTGGTATGAAACCAATGTAATGTCTTAAGGCGTTACTCAAGGTACACAATAAGTGTTTTGGTGGTTTTTTCAGTCACCACTTAGGTCTTGCAAAAAGCAAAATATTTAATGATGTCAAAAGTATTCCTTCTAAGATGTTGGAAATAAGCAAAGAAAGACTTTGCTTCCTTTCTCTGTTATTTGAAAAATTCATTCCTGGGATCACAGGGAAGAGAACATTATTACTCTGGCCAAATTTACTACTTCAGGGACTAAAAAAGCAGAAGCAAAGAAAAGAAAAACTATGGCAGAGGGCTGAGATTGCTCTCGAGAAAGGGGAGCCAAGGTTTACATTCTTTAAAGCCATCTCTTCAGGCATCAAATGGAGCACCCAAACGATAACAGAGACCACAAATATGTTTAGGAAGGCACAGCTCTTGCCTTGCACAGTTTGTAAGCTGAAAGGAATGACAGAAGCGAAAACATCCAAAAAAGCAACAGAGTTGCTAAGCTGTACTTTGTCATCACCGTTGTCTGCTGAACGCACCAAACTTATTAAGAGGGCTTGCTTGTGCAGAGTAAATGACATTCGCTGACGCCTCTCCTAGCCAACAGACTTTAGATAACTAACTTTAATTTCATTTGCAGAGATGTGTGCTTGTTTTTTTTGTGCTATCCTAAGATGACAAACATTGCCCCTTCCCTCTGCAACACTCCCCTCCATCTCTAGCAACTGGTTATCAAGGTGGTTTTGCGTTAGTAGGTTCAGCTTCCTGAATCACAGAGGTCCTGGGAACCAGGCTGATTCCAACTGATTAGCTGATTGCTAAACGACAGGATGCTGGCAGGCATCTAACTATGGCACTGGCTGCCTTCTCTTCATCTCTGGATGTAAGGCAGTATCGCTAATTGAAGGTAAAACTCATTCTAGAGACAATTTTCTTAAGGGGAAAAAATAAAACTCATATTCAAAAGTGAAGACTACTGCCCCTTAGGTCTTCGCTTCTCCTTTAAACTCTGTTACCAGTAAGAGCATACTAGCCTTGTGATGACTGAACGCTTCTGGCTGTAGTGAATACTCAGTCTGGGTTTGATTTCTTGTAACTCACTAATGCATTGTCCTCTTTTTGCTGAATAAAAGCTAGTATGTGTAACTGTACAGCCCAGCAAACGTATCTGAAAGGCCTCTTAGGCCATCAGTAAGAAGAGTTGCAGGAGTCATGTGTTACTTTTCTTCCCTAACAGTTGCTGCACCCAAGGGATTGCCAGCCGATGATTATGAAGATTAATTATACCTGCAATAAACGGTCCTGCTCCTTTTGCCATTTTTCCTGTCGTTTTCGTTCTTCCTCTTGATCCCAAACCCGACGACTAGGAGCACTAATGGATGGGACTGGGAGCTAATAGAGCACAGAAATGAAATAATGTTATCTTCTTCCATGTAATCAACACTCTACATTTTAAAACGTATTTTTTTAAAGTGAGAAATAAAAGCCATTACAAACACTACAGCTTTGTAGTGACAAGGACCCTAAATTAGCCTTTTCTTCAAAGGGACAGAAAGCAACCATTCTATTACACATTGGAAAAATCTTAGTCAGTACTCTCAGATTTGATCACAACTTTAAAGCAGTATAAAAAGCAATAGAAAGCAGTGAGCTTCTTGAAAAGACCAGGACTATACAACTAAATAGTAGTTTGTAAATAGTACTTACATCAGGCATTGCAGGCTCTGGGCCTCCTGTGAGATTTGGAAGACAAAAACCAGAAATCATTAGGACCATACATACTCAATACGGCAAGACTTGTGTAAATGTGGAAAGTCTGAGCTTCAGACTAATTTTTGCTTCCCTAGTAAGCCATGCTTGCATTTTGCCCTACTGAACTTACTTGAGGTCAGAATTCATTAGGTGCTTTCAACTAATGTGTGCAATTGTTTAAAAGCTTTACATGCTTACAAGTGCCATCAGCAATTGCTTGAATTAGCAATACATCTCCCACTGTGGCAATACAGAGGTTCTTTGCTACACCTCTCCTATTATTATTATGAAACCCAACTGTTTAGCATGACCAATAACCAGAACGCTGCTCCAGGGTAGAGCAGATACTCACCTACAGCCCTTGACGTGAATTAAGAGCAATAGACATCCACAGGCAACTTCTCTACCACAAAACCATGTATTTTCCCTTTCCAACTGTCCTCCTTTCCTATTTCCAAAAGCACACTTGAATTTGGCGAGCATGTCACCGTTCATCACAAACTTTATGCTATTTGAGGCTATCACGCTTGGTCTTAGCTTGTACCAAGATAATTATTAGAGAGACATGAATTATGCTAATATATTAAAAGTCAAGAAAATGTGGAGAAGCACAAATTTAAGTATGATCCTTTCCCAAGCATCATCACTATTTTTGTTTGTTGCTAGTGTACTTGTTACTTAGCTGTCTAAATTTCAGTTGAAAAAAATGCATAAAAGCAACAAGTTGCAACAGTTTTCTGAAGTATGACCACATGAAGTGGAGAAAAGGTCAAATTTAGAATACAAAAGACATCTAATGAGTCACAGACTAGTGTCCAATCTATATATGCACAATTTTGTCTACATTATCAGATCACAACAGCCACAGTGACTTGATCTCCTGCAATTGCGCCAGGAGATGCTAAAGGGAGGCACAGGCAGAACCTATCTTTGCTCCTCTCTTTTCTCACCCCTGTAAGCTTATGCTGGCTTGTACAGGTTTAGAAAGAAGAATCTTTCATATCATTGTAAAGCTACAGTGTCAAAAGTTTAAAATTAACAAAACTGTACTGAGCGTACACTCTAGAAATACGCCCTTCTCCCCCCACCCCCAAGCACGAGTGAAATACTTCAATGTTGCTATAAAATTTATTAAAATAAACCCCAAACTTCATAGCCAGCCTTTAAAAAAAAAAAAAACAAAAACCCAACAACAAAACCCCCAACAAAACAAAAAAACACCTAACAACAAAATACCACCATATTGCAGATACAATGCAGCAGAAGTATTTAAAAGCAAACAGAACCACAAACACAGATTTATGCTGTGGCACTTCACATATCACTTCTGGAAAAAACAGAAGCCATCACGACTGAAGGGAAAGTCCTGGCTCCACTAAAATTGCTGGCAAAATTCACACTGAACTTCCAGTGGGCCAGAATTTCACTCTTTCAGGCTACAGCACAACAGCAAAGCATACATAGTCTGAAGACAGCATTAGACATACAACATTAGTGGAAGTATGTGAGTTGTGACATGCAAAACACCCAAAAGCAACCTACAAAACCAAAATTGAGTGCCTCATTTTTTGCCTTTAAAAGCTAGCATATTCAATTCAAAATTTATATTGGTCATCTGGGGATCTTGTGACATCACCACATAGTGGAAAGCCAGCAGCTGCTTTTCTCCACCAATTTAGATGAAAGCACAGAGCTGCAACTCAAGATAAACTCAAATCCAGAGTTAAGTATTTTATCAACAGCTCTTTGAGATCTGCGCTAAGCCTCTGCTGGAATATTCAACGTTATTCTTGTTTTGTAGGTAGTAGCGAACCTGAACAGAGAGTGCTATCCTTCTTACTCCTACCCAGTGAAAAAAAAGTATGAACAACATAGAAGATATTTAAACAGCTACAGATATAAGAGAACACACAAAGACCCATTACCACAAAGGTAGACCCATGAATTGTAAGAATAACCTGATGACCCTGGGGAAAGAAGGGAAATTAATTACGTTGCTTTGTTGTAATTGCAACAAACAATTCTGAAGAGGTATAGTACCCAGCACCAGACTTGTTAGGAAGAGTGTGCAGCAGGAACAATTTCATGGAAGTACATGAAATGTTAGCTCTTTGGTTTACCTTGTTCAAAAAACTGTGACCGTCTTTTTAAGTTTTTCAAAGAAATAGGTTCAGATGCTATTTGAAAAATACAAAGAATACAAACAAGTCAATGAGGTGCTGCTTTTTTCTTTTTTTTTAAATGACTATCACCACTGGATAACAAACATTTGTTAGACCTCCAATCTGCAGCAACATCACTTCAGAAAAATAAAAAGCCCCCAAAACACAAAGGAGATCTAATCTTTCATAGCAACAAATGCAGTTTTTAGTAGGTTACATCATATACTGATTAGTATTTCACTTTATCACTAACGATGTCCAACTATAACAGCAGTACAAGCGTCAAACTTGGACTCAAGATTCTCCCTGTCTAATTTAAGCCACTTCGACCGAGATGCCAAATTGGATTAAGGAGCCTAATCACCATTTAATGTCATCAGAAAGGCATCTCCAGAGGGCAAATGATCTCTTGGGGGAACTCTTTTATAAATCCCCACGCACATTAAAGATAAAATGAAATACAAAGTTCCCATTTAAGGATTACTGTTCCATTAGGAAGTCTACGTACCTGGTTTCTCTCACTGTCATCAAGTAAGGCTATTAACTGTTCATAGCATTGTAAGTAATTATTATTCATACCAGAACCATCAACATCGTTCTCCAGGAATAAAAGTAAAATAATAATAGTAAAACAACCACTACCCCCAAAACCTCATAACCGAAATAGGAAAAAAAAAAATTTGCATACTCTTTACACTCTTCCTGGGCAGTGAAATAAATTGATACTCATACTGACTCAGTCTCCACACAATGCAGTGGCAATTACAATAAATTGTGTGCCTTCTCCTTCTCTTTCACCCCTACTACACACTGAATTTACAACCCCTAATGCCAAGGGCGGGGGGCAGGGTGTCACTGCTTTGTTGTCAGTTCTCCAACTGCCTAACACGTCGTGGAAGCAAACTACACTCAGCTTGGATGCAACCAGGCCTCTGTGATACCTGTCCAGCTTTCAGTTCATTAAGGTCTCACTTCGCCCACTGTATAAAGCTTGCGATGATTACAGGTTTAGTGTCTGCTTGTTCCAAACCCACACAAATAGCGGATGAAAAGCAACGGTAGTTTACCTCTTTGCTCACTAGAGCCAAGATCTCCTTGCATTCCATTTGTCAACTTTGTTTCTGTATCCTGAAAAAATATAAAATAAAGGGCTTAGGTTCATTAGATTTGTGGAATTTTATCCAATTACACGTCTCCCCTGACAAGAACTGTGTATCATGAAACACTTCAGAACACTTTCCACAGAAAGATACAAAACTACCTAAAACTTCCTGAGTGTATTATAGACTAAAACGACTGCAGGCGTTTGAGGGGATCAATAACCAGCTGTGAATTGGTGGCTGAAATAAAAACCATTAGTTTGCAAGAAAATGCCAGAAGCCGAGATCTTCCTGTTTCAGCTCCTTGGCAGGCAGGGAGTTATTTGCAAGTGATTTGAAAGCACGTATACCCTTGTTCTTCAGAGCTGCAACTTTCATTTACACTAATAATGGAGGTAGAAGTCTTTTCTAAAGAATAAACACTCCATACATGTTAGTTAAAACATAGTCTGCAAGTATTTTAATACTTATCACTTAGCAGTGCCCACTCATGAATGGACAGTAGCAAGTCTTTAAAACATCTTATTTACCTTAATAAGTACATAGCTACATCTCCGTATTTGCAGTATCTTATATGTCCCTTAAGCAATACAAGCAAAGGAAGATTTCCAAGGTCTTTTCTCCATCCTCCCCCCATCAAGGCGTTACATTTTTACTTTCTTCCTCCCCCCAAATCCCATGACCCTTCAAAAACATACTCACAGAATTTTGAAGGCTGCTGGAGAAATCTCTTTTTGTTGATATGGTGGAAACATTTGAAACGTGTTCTCCAGAAGTTGCATCAATCCATTTATTTTCAGATGTACCTATAATGTTGGTAGCCATACTGGTGAGATTGAGGATTTTATGCCTTACATGTGGCAGGGAAGGCTGGTCTTTGCCCCAATCTTTTTGGTATGTGGAGGATCAAGAAATTATTGTAGACAGTAATGTCAAAGAACAGAACAAGAGTTAGTGAAAACACATTAAAACAACACAAAAAAAGCACATAACAGAAGAGGGAGAGACACAAATCAGGTGGAATTTGTGAAGACAGGAAAAAGGGCTTTTATGAGCAGACCGCCTTCCCCAAAAATGCAAGTGTTAGTCATAAGCCAGGTAAAAGTTTACCAGATGTTTTGCTAATACGGACTATAGCAGCTCAACATTACAGAGCAATTAGTATTCATTGGAAACTATTTCATTAGCATTAGTAAGAATCGAGAAAATTCTTCCAACTTCACTCACGCAAGGTACAATTTGACTCATACACTATCCAGGAAGTGTCACTGTCATGTCCGTGCTTGTCTGGAAGCACAGAGGGCAAAAAAGAAAAAGGCAGTCTAAACTAGCAAAATTGATGAGGCGAAGACAAATGATCATCTTCCCTCAGACTCCATCGTTTCTCCCTTCCCACTACCTAAAATTTATTCAGTGAGTTGTTCTCCACTAATCTCACTCTTCATTTGTGCTAGGCCCTGTAGCAGTTGTGATTTGTTCTTGTCTCTTCCTCACCTCACTATTTTTTTCCCACTTGCTAGTAACTTATTCTACCTAGCTTCCCACTAAAACAATGTTTTGTATTTATACTGTGAAGGAAGTCATTGGTCACACTTCCAACTCTGGAAAAATTCTTTTGGAACTTTGAAAGGGTATCCTGATTAAACCCATGGCAAGTCTAGAGACGCTACAAAGCCTTCGGCCAGGATGGAAACCCTCACTAGCCAGAACGGGTAGTACCACTCTGGAGAGATTACAGCATCACAATATTTGGATCAATGGCCAAAATCATAGCAGAGAGGTGCTACATCACCCACAAGCTCATATGCCACCTGAAACACTCCCTGAAGAAAGGAACACAAGACCCTCCTTCCCTGAAGAAAGGGAGTTGCTGATTGAGGGAGAGAGGCTCTAAAAATTACTACCCTCTAGAGACCAGCCCCTCTTCATTTTTGTGGTATGGCAGGAAAGAAAATGTTATATCCCCTTGTGTGGTGGCTGCACACCTTTTTACCTGTGCATGCTCTCAGAAACAGGCCAGAGCACAAGAGAGAGGTCAGTAGTTCAATGCTTTGTAGACTTGCTTGTCAAGACATTTCTAATGCACGAGTAGTTAAAAAAAGCGAAGTTGTGTTAAAATGCAACAGACACGCTGGCAAACTACTTAGCTTAGATACATATTACTACTGTAAGGGTAATAAGGACTCTCAGCTGTCAGGTACAGCAGAGACAAAGCTTATTTGCCTTACAGAGCATACTGTATCTGCCCGACGAAAACAACTCACCATTCTTTCCATATCGTCTGACATCCATGACCAGGTTTCCAGTTTCTAGTGCTCTGCCGATGGCTTCCTCCCACTGACTATAGTCCATACGTGAAACCTTTGTGCCGTTGATAGCAATGATCTCATCATCTGCATGCAGCTGACAAAATGCTGCAGGGCTACCTGCAGAAAACAGGAGAAAAATAAAATTATGTCTCCGTTCACAATTACATTTTTACCACAGTTTATATTTGGGGAGGGGGATATCATTCAAAGAAATGCTTATTGGTGGATACTCAGAAAGTCTTCAAAAAAATCTACTACACTGTAATATAAGGTCAGTAAACTCAGTTAATATCAAAGTAATGTTTCAATTTGAAACTTATGAAAACGACGAAGAACATCAGTCTTTTGGACTTGCAAGTGTTCACATTCTGCCTAGCCCATTTAATAAACAACCTCTGGGCCCACTCTTGCCTTCACTAACTCACCTTTATAATCTGCAACAGTGAGAGAGAGGCAGCACCACAGTGTCTGTAGCCAACGATTAGCTGAAATCCAGCCAATGTTTGGGTAATCCTCTTATTTGCCAAAAAAAACCAGCCTCCACTTTGTTAATTCCAGTAGAACCTGGCTTTCTCATATTCTTATTTACATTTTCTGGGCTCTACTGACAAGAACATGCTGCTTTACTGCTTTGCTAAAATAGTTTCTTAGCTCTGAATTGACTGGTGATTGGACTCAAGATATTGCTGGGTGCTGTCCCATTACACTTCTCTGGATTCTACTTATTTTGTCAATTAAGAGCAAATTTTATTGCAGCTTGGACTTTGAATTCTACTGATACTTTGCAAGACAGGCTGCACTTTATACTCTTTCATCTACGACTAAACATTGGCAAGTGATCTCACTAGCCTAAGGACAGAGAGTATACAGGACCAGTCAATAAACTTTTTTCTATTTAATTCAGAAAATGGACAAGCTGAGAAACTCAGACTTGCCTAAGTAAGATTTTATGAATTACATCCGAATGGTTCTTCCATTAACAATTATTCCCTTAGCAGAATATAAAATGGAAAAGCTAAGTGAAAACGTAGATAAAGATTGCATAATAAATCCTCACATTAATAAAACAAATTTGAGTTACACAATGGAAGTGTTTTTCAAAGTAAGTAGTGAAATCTACACATCATGTTTAAAATGTACCAAGAACAATGCTATATTACATTACCAGAAACAAATGTAGACAAGCATGACAGAAGAATTTTAGACACCGTATGCTTCATCCTTACCTTCTTCTGACTTCTTGACATAGTAAAATGCTGCTAGAAGTCTGGATCATCCACTAAGGATTCAAATAGCTTTTAATATTCCTGGCACCCCAGGAAGTTAAGAAATGAAAAAATATTATGTTTCCTAATACTGCACCAAACAGTGATCCATCATAGCTCACTAAAAACCAACACTAACTACTACGTTAGAAGAGCATAGCTCCATAGTCTATTTTTCTGCATTCTTCGTAAAGTATGGACTAAAAACTCCATTAGCAGTTATCAGTAAAATTTTCAAAACAGTCCAATTACTTTTAAGCAGTATCATAGAAGAAAAGGTAGGGTTTTCATCTGGAGAAAGAAAACATGGGTGATAAACTGGAAAAAATGTGCATCTCCTTAGAGCCAGGAAGATGTTAAAGAATTAATGGATTTTCAAATCTATTAATGGAAGGTACTACCAAGGATACTATTGAAGATACTACCACTGAAGTTACTTTTTTCAACATCATCATATAACATTTGGAATTGTGTCTGATTTCAAAATCTAAGATCTTTAGTACCATATAGTTTGACTACATGTAGTCTGAACTTTATGCTCATGGTACAGGGAATGCTTTAGGCTCAAGGACAGACATCAGAACTGATAATTTCCCTGTTATGTGTTGTGACAGAACGAGCCCTAGGAACCAAAAAAGGTGGTGTTCATTTTACTCAGATAATTTGATTGGGATGAGACCCAGTTCAGAGGCGAGAACAGTACCTCAGCTCAGTTACGGTAAGCACGTGAGGGAAAAAGTGGGTTACCAATTCAGATTTTAGGAAAGGAAGGAAATTTAAGATTGCATAGTTCCTCCTACAATATCACCAGAAAAACACATCCAGACCATACAGATTTGAATGAATAGCAGAAGTCTCTGGATTGCACATGTAGACCTAACACAGCCAGGACAACTTACACCACTCAATTTTTGGCACATAACTTTGCCAGCTACTCTTCCTCTACTGCCTCCACAGTCTGTGATTAGAAGGGCTTCTCAAGAGTGCAAACCAGGGTGCCTAAACCAGGGCGCCTAAATTCACCTCCAGAGAAGTCTACAGAGACTAGCTGGCAATTCAGGTGCCAAAAGTTGTATGGTGCCAGTTGCCTTTCTCTGTCCAGTTCCTCCAAGACTACAGTATTTACTGACACTTTCTTTATACCTATATATCCTCTCTGTATAGAGGATTTAGTTTACATTACATAACACAGGTATTGCTGTTTTTCATAAATTTCCGTGAAGGTAAAAGATTTTTCTTTCTTACTACTCCTCAATGAAAACAAAACCAATCAAATTCACACATTTTCCATGCGTATTTAGTTATCTTAACCTATCCCCATCTGTTGTTATTACAACAGATAAATATTAGCTCAGAGTCATATAAAAAAATTAAAACTTGAAGCAAGTGGGTCAAATTTACTTTGTCCTACTTGCCTGCAAGCATTTGATCGCAGACGTGCACTCCTACATCAACACCATCTCAAAAAATGATTGCAGATAGGGTGGGTGAAAGGGAAAGGACTGAAACAATAAAGATTATATGGCATTGGGGAAGCTGGCAGAACAATGTCTAGATTAATGACTTTAAGGCTTTCTGTTTACCTAATTTTTAGCGTAAAGGTTGAAAATTCCTGTAAAAAAAATGAGTGCTATCTTCTTTTATATGTAGTAAATGAGTCGCACCGAAACACGTGTTACAAGCTTAACTCTTATTAAGCTTTTTGAGAACACTTATAAGAAGTTAATTTTGCTTACCAAGTAGTTTTCTTAACAATTTTTTGAAGGAAAAGCATACGTAGAACATAGAGTCATTTATAAGTAGTAAAAAGATAAATGCGGATTATCACCTGAAGAAAATCATATAGCTAGTTAGGATGACAAGTATATCAAGACAATCAGAGAAAGTCTTCCTGGAAGCTATTTCTGGTCTCACGAAAGAAAAAAAGGTGACTGGGAACAGTTGGTACGGATTTGCCAAACCTAAATCACGCTTGTTCAACCTGGTTGTCTTCAAGGACGAACTGACTAGATCTGTGGATGAAGGGAGACTGGTGGATACCATCCACCTTTTCTTTAATAATGCTTTTGACACGATCTTCCACAGTATCCTGGTATCAAAGTTGGGGTGGTATTGTCTACAGGGCAGAACGACCAGATGGGTGAAAAACTGGCTGGGCTGTCAGGCTCTATGGGTAGCGGTTAATGGTTCATACTCAGCCTGGAGGCTGGTTACAAGTGGAGCTCCCTAGGGATGTATCCTGGGACCTGTCCTCTCTAACATGTTCACCAATAACCAGGAGGAGGAGGTGAAACACACCCTCATCAAGTTTGCAAACAACACCAAAAGGGAGGGGGTGGCTGATACCCTGGAGGGCAGGGCTGCCGTTCAGAGCAGGAACCTGACATTCAACAAGGGCAAATGCAGAGTCCTGCTCCTGGGATGGACTAACCCCAGTGATGGTACAGGCTGGGCCTGTTCACTCAGCACTTGTTAGGCCACATCAACAATACTGTGTCCAGTTTTGGTGTTCGACTGCAAGAAAGACATCAATAAACCGGGGCAAGTTTCATGGGAGGCCACTGGGATGGTCAGGGCTGGAGCACTTGCCCTGTGAGAAGGGGCTGAGGGGTACGGGCTTGTTCAGCCTGGAGAATGGAGGCTGCAGGGGGACCTAATAGCAGTCCCCCAATACCTACCAGGAGGTCACTGAGAAGGGAAAGCCTGCTCTTCATTGAAATTCATGGCAGGAGAACACAGCACAGTGGTTATAATCCGAGACAAAGGTTGGTCTGACTGGCTATGTGGGGAAAACTTTCTCTGAGAGGATAATTATGCAATGCCCAGAGAGGCTGTGCAGTTTCCATCCTTGGAGGGTCTCAAACCCACCTGGGTAAGACCCTAGGCAGCCTGGTCTGAATTCAGTCTTGACACTTTTTTGAGCAGGGGTTTGCTCTAGGTGATCTTCCAGGGTCCCTTCCAACCTGAATTGTCCTATGACTTATCCTTAAAAATAGGAAACGTAACATTCAGAAGCGCCCAGCTGAAAGCACACCTTACTCTTTCAACAGGCTGTCCACCTCTTTCATCCTTCTTTACTTTAAAGGAAGCTACAGCTTTTGAATAAGGATACAACATGGTCAGTTGTTGAAAAAAAAAGATGTTAAACACATGCTATAAACAAGAATACCAAGATACAGTCCATTCTCCATTCAGTCTTTATACTTTGCGCCCTTCCTTGCGAGAATGGTAATGAAGCATAACCAAGATAACAGCCACGAGGCCTTCACCTTCTCCTTGCCTACAGAGTTGGGGATAGAGCCCACGCGGACCTTCGTGAATGGCCAGCAGGAACATTCGCTGCCCTCAGGTTTCTCATTTACAGCTGGCAGCGCAAAGAGACAGACCTCTGCCTCCAAGTAACAGAATTAAACCAGAAGCTTAGCAGCAGGGAAAGCAAATGGGAAGTTATTCTTCATGCAAAGCGAATATTAACGGTTACAATCTAATTATGAGAAGCTATAGTGAAGAGAGGTTTAAAAATTGAATTTGAAATAAAAATATATAAATAAATAAAATAAGGCTGCTCGGTAAGTGCTGTTAAATGGTATTTTTTCCTCTCTGGAAAGCATAATGAAGGGCTAACTAAATGAGAAGTTTCCAGTTATTTCTCCTTTCTCAGGATGATCTTGTGTTAGCTAGAAGAAAGGGCACAATTCAATATTCCTCAAGTGTTACTGGCAATGGGAAAGATCACTGTTCAGAAAACAAGCATTACATACGATTTGCTTGGGGTTTTTGTTCTGTTTTGTTGTGGTTTTTTAAATTAAGAAAACTGAGCTTGTTCTCTGCAGAAGACTACTAAAGCTTAGAAATAAATTTTGTGTATGTTTCATTTCAAGGCAAAAATGTTCGCTTTTCCTCAGTATTAACACATCTGAAAAAAACTGCACTGGAAATCAATTTAGAAGTTGCAACTGCTTAAAAATATTAACTGTCTCCAAATTCAACATGACTAAGAAAGGGAAAATTGAAATAAAAATACTAACTCCTAACTAAGTTTCCTCTGCATGTGTTTACAAACCATATGAAGTGAAATCTTTTAAACTTAGCTGAACAATCTGGATATTAGAAGTCTGCATGTGCCCCTTACTACTGTTCTGTAAGGGGCTTGGTGAATGTTTGAGTAATCACGTTTATGCCTTTTCAGCAGTTACAGAAGTGTCCTTGATTAGGAAAATATGGTTTTGTTATTTCTGAATTCAACCTGTTTCAAGAGATGAGGATTCACAGAAAAACATTCACAAACTAAATATTGATTTTTCAATTCTCCACCTGATATTTAAAAATATTTGCAGCATTCTTAACAGCAAAAGCCTTAATTTAGAAGCCTCTGCAAACTAAACATAAGAACAAAAATTTGTGCAGTTAATACGCATTTACCTTCTTCAACTGTCTGTACAAAGGCCCCTGAAGAACTCCAAATTGTTGTAAACCCAAAGCTGCGACTGTGGCCAGGTCTCTGGTTTATACTGATTCTCATTTCACTGTACTGTTCCTGAAAAATAAAACATGACACTACAGTATCTGGTATCACAGGAATCTAAATGAGGGAAAGTTTATCTTCTAAATAAGTGAGGCTGCTCACAATGTGCACTTTAATCATCTATTATTAGCATCATAGACAAAGGAAACAGTATTGAAGCAGTTAACTAACTTTTTTTTTTATTCAAACAGGTATGTTTTCAGTTTACAGTTATATTTTCTCTACACATATATTTAGCTGTGCATTTCTCTTATTTTAAATGTTTTGTAACACAATGCTACAAAATGTAAGAAATTTGAGGGATCTAAAGCCCCTAAATGGGTCTTCATGGATAATCTTGTGAATTTGTGGAATGCACTGCCTCCTGAGAGAGCATCAGTCAAACAGAGATGTGAAAAAACTAGATAACAGTAATTCATCTTATTTTTTTCTTGCACATCCTACAGTGGGCATCATCAGTTTCCTTTAGGCTCAATGCTGCAACTTGGTTTACTTGGGTGAACAATCATCTTTTCAATTTTGTGTGAAATACTACTAGCTTGCTACGGATTTTGTAATGGAGGCCTTAGATAATAAAACTAATCCCAGAATGAGCTAGAATCCAGATCTTCCATTCTAGTGGACTTTCAAGATGCTTTCAAAATCCGAATCAAAACCTAACATTACCATTTTAAACTACAGAAATATTGGATTGGGAAAAACATTTTGGAGCACTTGCTTTCAATCCCACACTACATTATGAACATGTGTTGCATACATTAACGTTTTAACGTGAACTCATTAAAAAACAAATACCTGAATGCATGCTATTCACTTCATTATCATAGAACTGACATTGTTATAAAAGGAAAAAAAGAAATTATAGACTTTTTCTACCAAATGCTTAAAATAGATATATTCCAGCAACGCGTGCATGGAGACCTCCGCATGTGCACTAAATTTGGTGTACTAAACGTACACCTACATTTCAGTTGCCTAGCAAACCAGCTTTCCTGAAGGGTGGGATTCATTTTCCCTAACTTAAAATATTTAGTAGTCTAGGTATCTAAGACAATTCCCCAAAGCTCCGACGTTGGTAGGATGCAACAGGCAGCTGCAGGGAGCACTGCACAAGGAGATGCAGTCAGCCAGTCTCCAGGCAGGACGCTTCAGCAGTACCCGAGCACTGGGTGCAGAAGACAACACTGCAAGGCAACATCCTGAGGTTTCGCCTCGTGTTACAGGAATGTTACTGGCAAAACACTCCCCGTTACAGCCCAGGGTAGAAATTAAGTCCTTTCTTCACAACCCAGCTACTAGCTTGCAAATGCTCCCATACAACCCAAGTCCTTAGGTGAGTAACAGTACATTAAAAGTGAATCTACTAATAGGCAGGTTCGCACACTGGGCTAGAGCACATATGAAGCTTTTGAATTTGAGTGTGCTCCTGGAAATTACTGTTGTTGTTATTTTTATTGCCACCATCCCAACCCGGCTCTTCTTCAAACCTACCTCCTTCACAGGAGTACTGCGACTTTGTACACTGAACTTCACCATTTGGACAGGTTGTCTCCAAAACACTTAGTACTCCACAAACCTGGTGTTATTGCCCTGATGACTAGTGAACTGTATCAATCTCTCAAGTCTCGCAATGATTTACAAACATGCCAAATGGAACTTGCATTCCTTAAGTTATAGCTTGTTTGAGGCACAACACAAGTTGTTGTTTGTTTTTTCTAAAATTTTTTTATTTAAAAAACCCACATTACTCATTTGCAGGAAGGACAATTTATAATCTTGTGACTAATGACAGGAAAAAAAAAATGGACCTAATACATTTTGTTCTCATTTGGCTTGCTTAAAGTGATACAAAGAACCTGTATCTAATCCATCTTTTCACTGATTAGAACGGCAATTCCTCTGCCTGGTTTTGCTACAACACAGAAAAAAAAAAATATAACGATCGTGATCGCTTTCCTTATACAACAATCACAGTTTCAAAAAATTATGATAATTTCATTGCGATGGCCAAGGGGTATCAAGAGTATTGAACTAAAATGTGTTCCTTTTCCGCAAGTGATTAGAAGAAGAATCAAAGTGACTGAATTTATAAAAAGCTGGTGTGGGAAGTGATTTCACAGATCAGCATCCAAGGTCTTATGATCCTCACCCAAGCAACTGGCACAATTAACTTTTACAGCAGCATCAGGAATGCAAAGAATTAACCTCTCATCTGTCAACAAGTATGAACCACATCATTAGATATTACAGAAAGGTATTAACAATTAAAGCTATTGCTGGTCATTTTTCACATGTGAAACATGCGGTCAATTGGAGGAAACACCATTTGAAGATACATATTCCAAAAAAACACTGAAAGACCCAACTCCTGGATAAGCACATACACAAAGAGATGGTGATTTGCTTTACAATTCATTAATGTGAATGTTAATTAGATTAATTTCAAGTAATTAACTATTTAAAAAAAAAGGGGGGGCTCAAGCTTTTTTAAAAAAAAGGGGGGGGGCACAAGCCACAACAGCTGGAAAAAAGTATAGTATGATACTAATGTTTAAGGCTGGCCTTTGAAAAGCTGATCTTTATTTTCCACCACCAGTTTAGAAGTGCAAATGAATGCTACAGCAGCTCAGATCATTCATCTAACTGACATACCTGACTCTGCACACAATGTGCTAATTTGGAGAATAACAAAAAACTTTGCAAGCATCAAACAATATTTAGGATAACTATTTTGAATCAGAAAGAGAAATAAAATTAAGAACAGGACACAAAGGGTAGGGGAAAATGCAGCAAAAGAACCAATTATTTTCTTTCCAAATATTCTCTTTCCCGAGTTAAATCAAAGGAAGTAGTAGTTCTTTGAGCTGTTTTCTTACTACCAAAATATACTTGCATTAGATGTTATTTTATTTATTCTTTATTTTACTCTGCTGTAGCATTCAGTTACACTAAGTAATCACATTATTTCCACACTTACCAGGGATTTTGAATCCTCAGGCTCTGGCAGACTCACATTTTCTGCAGAAGATGCAAGTGAAAGAGAATCAGGGGGAGAGCAATACTCTGGTTTAAGAATACTGCTTCCAGCATCTTGGTCTTGGGATTTTACAGGTAATGCCAAACTAGGAGGAGGTGTTGACTGAACACCTTCTTTTTCCTCCTCCTCCTCCTCCTCACCTCTGCTTCTGAATGCACTAGCGGAGAGAGAGTGTGCAGAGTCTGGTTGTGAAAACGAACTGCTAGTGAACAAAGTCTGAGTTCTTTTAGCTTTTTCTACTTCTCCATTGTATTTCTGGGTATCATCCATCTAGGACAAAAATGACAGCTTGGTAAATACGTGCTTTAAAAAAAAAAAATCCCTAATCTTTCAGCAATGTATATATTTAACAAAAAAACCTCTCCCTTTCATGCAAATTCTGGTTACTGTACCCATTACTAATTACCCACTTTAAAGAAGAGCAACATATTTTTTTCTCTTGAAGTGCTTGCAGAATACATAGTCCAGACTTTTTAAGACAAACTTGTTAAAAGCAGCTGCTTAGAATGATTTGCATTCTTACCATTTTTTAAATTGAGACAAATAGGGATTTAGGAGAAAGCTATGAAAATTGACATAGCAATTGGGGGGGTGGGGGGAATTTCTGTGTTTCAGTGCTCTACTGAGCAGGCAAATTTTAGGCTAGCATAAAATTTCACTTTCAACAAAGTCAGCAGAGCAGAGGAAACTTACATCACCTGAAAAATTTGTCTTTAACACTTAGTATAATTAACTTAGCTTCAGACAATTACACCTGACAAAGGCAGGTTTTTTGATAAGGAACACTAAGGAGACTTACTAGAAGTAATAAAAAGGTTATTCCACCAAATACATTTATCAGCCTTATTTCTAGGAGTGCCTTTAAGTACAGAAACATGAGCAAACATCTAAAGCCACAACAGAATTGCCTGCTCTATTAACACAGTCTTCATCAAAACAGCAGACGATTTTTTAGAAAACAGCAAATGTTAAAACTCTACTGTTCCCCCAGCTATCCAAGACCCCAACATTTACAAATATTGGGAATGAAGCGGAATTTTACCGTGAATGACCGTGGAAGTGATGAGATTCCTCTTGAGTAGACACCAAAAGGTCTTGGTGTAACCACAGATGTTAACCTAGAGGTATCAGTTTTCTGGTAGCTTCTCGGGAGAGAAGCTGAAACCTGAGCTGACCCAGTTTGAGCATTCACGGAGTAGCGGGTAGACAAAAGAGCCGAGCTCTGCTCCTCTGCCAGGCTCTTCGGCGGAGCGCGAGCTTCCCGAGCGGCCAAGCTCTCCGGCAGGTTCTCCTTGCGCAGTTGGGCAGCATGCGCACTTTTGCTGTCCTTAGTGCTGTAGGAGGTAACTTCTTCCAAAAGGTAATCTTTTGCTGCTGACTGTCTGGAAGGTGCTTTTTCTTCACTAAACACATCGTCATTCAGTGAATACATCCATCTGCGTTCATGTTTTCGCTGCTCGTAGGAGTCTTGATCTCTGTCCTCCCTATGGGGACAGAACGCATTAAAATACCAGACAAAGTGACCTGACAAACAGGCGGGCCCTAAGTCTTTCGACTACTGAATGTTCAAGGCAGAGCATAAACCGAGAAAAATGTCTCCAGTAAATGAAAATTAACGTCATCATTTAAAAATATTAGTATTTTAATATATATAAAATATATTTGATATATTTTTAAAATCTACCTTCTTCCCCCTCCTCCCCGTTTCAACACTCCCGTAACACTCAGGCATACTACTGTCAAATTATCAGGTTGCCACCATGACAGAAATCTCTTTGCCAAGAAAATGATATAGCTGTTCAAGTTACATATCGCCAGGAATTTATAATTTATTGAGGAAAGAATGGGGAGGAGGTAGTCCCGTAACACTGCCTGAACTGTATAGCTCTGCTGATGTCTCTGCTCTATGAAAATGCTATACTGAACTTTAGATAACAAAATAAGATGATATCCTGAAGGTCAGATTTTATTTTTTTTCCTGCTATTCATTCCTTTGTCATAAAGGAACAAGCACCACATTCAATACAATTAGCATCTGTATTTTTATTCAAGAGACTAATTTTTGTCCTCACAAATAAGTAAAAAAATACAGAAGACTCAAAACATTCTGTTTTAAGACTTATTTAAATTCCTTTTATGAATACATGCCATGTGCATATTCCCTTCATCTCAGCTATACATGCATTTAACAAAAAACCAGAAACAAACAAACAAAAAAACCCCGCAAAAACCAAAGAGACTGTCACCAGTAGAAGTGGTACTGTGCTACTCAGTTTACACTTTTTATTCTTTGGAGAGAATCTTGTTCTGTAAATACCCAGAGGAACAATTGGGGATAGAGGGGGAATCAAGTAAAAGTTTACAGCTCTGTGATATACATTAAAATTCTGGCTGTATTTATCCACAGTGGCTAAAAGAATAGCAAATGCAGTGGCAGAGGAAAGAGAAACAGTTAAGCTGATTCAAGAATAAAAAGGGCAATTATCCAGTTCAACACTATTGTTTTAATCTCTTTAAAGTGGATGCAAATACTGACTTCTCAATACATTTATTTATGGATAGCAGAGTAAAACAACATTTATAGAGCAAAGCTGTTTAACATTCTGTGAAAACAATGCATTAGCGGACCATGTTCCGCCCTTCAATTGCCTAGATTTCTACACTATAATTTGCCACTAAAATTGTAGAGTTCTCTGCAGAATCAATTGCAACTTGCCAGTAGAAGCTGCTCAAGAATTCAAGGGAATAAAAATGCTCAGATTTAAGTTCTTCAACATAATACTCCCATTAGGGCCATTACCTCTCCTGTTGCATTTGTTTCAGTGATTTGGTACTCCTTTCAGACACCTCAGAGGCTCTCCTTTCTATTTCTTCTCTCTCTTCCTTTTTCTTTTGTAATTCGGAAGTGAAGCTCTTTCTGCGATTCTTCCATTTTGCTAGATCCTGTAAGATTAACACGAACATATACAATCAGATTTTCTCAAGACCTCGTAAATCTACAGAAGCATCCCATCACATGCTACCTACTGTCCTGATTTTATTTGCATGTCTGCATCGCGGCCACATTTTCATGCACCTTCCCCCTAAATGATAAAAGGGTTTCTCATATTTCAGTTAGGGTTACAGGCTCACTGCCTGTTAAAGTTAACGGTTGTAATTACTGGACTACAAGTGGAAAAGTACATGTTTTGCCCTTTTTCCCCTCCCTTAACATTTTCAATTTTATTCTAGAATACTTCACCCAATGAGACATAGTTGAAAACTAATGAAAATGCCATCTGTATTTCTTTGTTGTAGGCTTTGGAGTTTGGGATTTTTATTTTTTTTTCCAAATCACTACTATGTTAGACTGATACATTAGCTTGAGAATAAACATGCCTTAAATTCTAAATTGAAAACATATACTTCTATATTTTCTTCATTTCTGTAAAACCACAATGTGAACTGGTAATATTCTCCATGAAATACCAGAGCTGAGTTAAGAGACATACTGAATATTAGAACTGAGATGGCTGAGATGCATTAAACAAACAACTACGAACTTCTTGCTTGGTGCTCTGTTCTTAATTTCAGCTTCTTGTTGGTGATCATTGTCAAGCAGAGATTTAAAAAAAAAAAAAAAAAAAAAAGGCCTTCAGATACCCTTTTGGGGCTGG
>NW_008795495.1:4189525-4218703 GCF_000699145.1 Aptenodytes forsteri | reverse complement strand
AAAAAAAAAAAAAAAAAAAAAAAAAAAAAAAAAATTGAATTATTAGGGGATAGAAGGTTCAAGAACTTGCACAAGGAAATATTATTTCCCTCCTTTCTCCCAAAGGATCAAATACTCAGACATTCCAACCGTTTCACAAAAAAAGTATTCACAAATTTCAGGTAACACATGAAACTGTGCCCTAACTTGTCTTTATGTCCACAAAAATCAAGCCTGAAGCCTTTATTACAATACGTACAAGTCTTAACCTGAAGCTTTAATCAGATACTTATGATGATATTTAAAGTAATTTCAGTTCTGCATTAAACAGACATCCCCAAAACCACTAGTAGTTGCATGAGATGGATCGTTTTAGAAGACAGCCCCATAGATTGCTGCACACATGCCAAAGCCTGTTTTCTAGGGACACTGAAGGGAGGCGGCACCCAGCCCTTCAGCAGGACACGTGTGGAGGGGTGAAAAAAGGAGCACGTACTTCTTGCCATTTTAGATCTTGTTCTTGTAACTGTTCTTTTATCCTTTGTAGCTCTTCGTAACGGATTTTGCGCAATGACTGCAGCTCCTCTGCGCTGACATCATTCAAAGATTTACTCCTAGAAAGAAAAAGAGTACTCGGCTTTATCACGTCTTAGACATCATTTATGCAAGCGAAACCTTCAAGAGAGAGAGAGATTTGTATTAGTACAACTGAGCGCTCTTGAGTGTTATTTCGAATAGAGCAGAAAACACACGGGCAGCTGAACGAGCAAGGCTGGGACGTGCTCTAGTGCCGGCACTCAAGTCAGTAGTTGCGGATTTGAGCAAATAAAATCAGGTTAAGGGAATAAGCAGCTCTGCAGCAGCTCCACACTGATCACTCACATTGAGCTCCTCGTACTCGACTGCTACTTCTGTTTAAACTTGTTACTCTCTTTATTGACCTTGCTCCTTTCTTTGATCTTTGAAAGATGTCCCCCCTCCTCAAGTCCAAATTCCCATCCTTCCACTTCTTCTCTCCAGTAACAGCCCCAGAATCACCTCCCGTTCTTTCCTTCCTTAGGCTAATCATAAAATCAAGTTAGTTATTGATGCACGTTTCTAAAAGATAAAAGTCATTCACTGCTAAATGCTCAGTTCTTGCATGTCATAGGCCCCACTAGCCTACGTTACTCCTCCCCACGCCTCCCTGATGCTTCCCATCCAAGTCGGGATGGCTAACACAGCCATTTTCTCACTAATTTCTTCAAACACAGCTACAAGTTTCCCCCATGAACTCCTACTCATCAGTTCCCTGTAATCTAAATTCCTCAAAGCTCACCTTTCATGCTTTTTTCCCCTCTCTCCAATACTATTTTCTCCTTTATTCTTTCACACTGCAGTGACAAACATAACAGGACTTTTAATTTAGGTATAGGACAAGACTCCTGCTCAGAGCTGACCACAAGCTTCTGAGACACCAAGCAAAATGCAGGTGTTTCATCACAGGGTTCAATGCTGTAATATAAAAGGAAAGCTAGGCTTCTGGTTTTTTGTTTTGTTTTGTGGTTTGTTTGCTTTTTTCCCCCAAAAAAAAACTTTTGTTTGCATTTACCCAAACAAAATCTGAATGACAGAGGGGTGTAACCAAGTTCTAGGTCACTAGACTGGAAAATGTGTTACAAGGACTTGAAAATGTGGCACTTCTCTGATACAATGGAAAATCAGGTTAAAAGCAAAACTGATTCAGCACAGGGCCTTGCTATAATCTGTTACATACCAAGAGAACTCTGAACTAACAAACCAGACTCTCTCACTTCCTCCCAAGAGGCCCAACTCACTTTCGTTGGTAACATAAAACCTTGGACTTTGGCCTCTAGAAATAAAGGCTAGGGCATTAACTCATTATACCTGCTTGCTTGTCTATTTTCTGAATGTGAAGAATGCCCAATTTAACAAAAATCTCCTGATCACTCTTGCAGAAACTCTTTTCTTGTACAGTTCTTTTCCTCATTTTTTTAATGGTTAAGTTATATCACATGTAGAAACGGTTTTGGGTAACCAAACTGTACGTAAGTATCAAAATTGTTCCAGATGAGTTCAAGAAAACTTACATGACTACGGTTTCCTTTTCTCTCTCTCAAGTTTCTATATCTGCCTGCAACAAAATAGGAAAATCTAAACCTAAATACAATATACCCTAAATACGGGTATATTCATACCAAAGAACAGGATGTTAGTTTCAATTCTAGTCTTAACTTCAAAATCTAACTAGTGACTTGAGCCTTCTGAGTCTCCCTCCCCTAACATCTGACTTCTTCTGAAACATTTCCTGCTGCTTCTGAAAATGTTTAGTCATTTACCAGGTTTTGCCTCAGGGTAAAAATAAATAAGTAAATAAATAAATGTGCATTTAAAAAAAAAAATCAGAATACCATGCATAACCAAATACTTAACATGTCATCACACGGTAAGTGGAAAAATATTTCTCTTTGAGTCACAGTACATCGTAAACAATGCCTAAGTTCACATGGCACTATCCAATACGTTTACCACTGAGGATTCAATAACCTGGAGTATATAAAATAACCACAGAACATCCATCAATCCCATGATAAATACCATGTCGTTAGTTATTTTCAGATTCTAGCTGTACAGCGTTCGAAATAAAATATTTACTAATCTTCCTTTAGATTTCTGAATGTTTTAAAGCCTAAATAAAATACAGAACACCAAGTACTTCACTTCAGCAGGAATAAAATATTAGAGCTGATTTTCAAAGTGCCTGATAACCATAACATGGATACCCTAGACGCCAGAAAGAACTTTTGCCAGACCCATAGCTTTTAGTCTCTTACATTCATTACGTAAATTGCCCAAGCACAGAACAACAAAGCAGCATGCACAAGTTGTTTTCAGCATGAGTTTTTAGCTACTGTGCATGCATGAAAATTTAAAGAGGCAAAAATACCGTTACACTCTTTCAAGCTTTTATAAAACTTACCCTTGCTCATCAGAAAGCTTTTGAAACAGTCTGAGAAATCAGAAACCAAAAAAGAAAAGATTCAATGTCTTGATATTTGTAACAACATTAACACCACCAGTACACCAGCACTCTCACTAAGTGAAGGGGAAACTAAAAGCTTGAGGACCAGCCGGCATCGAATAGCACATCGGAGATCTGACACTAGTCAAAAAACACATCAGGACTTGAATGATGTGTAAGTCGGGCAGAAAACTGACAGAACAAAGCTGCCCACAAGTTTCCAACGCTTCCGATTTAGCAATACTGCATGAATAGAGCCCTGTATTAATTCTGCATCACATTCCAGTGCTGCTGACCAGCATGATGCTCAAAAGATACTCATTTCAAGAAATGAAAATTAATGCCAACTTGAGTCCCAACAAGAAGCCTAGCTTACAGAGGCTGTTTTCTTGTTACTTCAACCATCTCTGATACTAAATGAAAGTAATACTTGGAACGGATAAGAGTAAAAGGCTATATATAGAAGTTCAGTACATTAAATGGAGAACCAAATTCATCCAGTGTGATTCAAGAGGATTTTTAGTATTCTTGAATATGAGTATTTTATTCTATTGAATGAATTCTCAAAACGTGAAATATTTTCAAGCATTTCAGAAATATTCCTCAGTGAAGCTCGCACTCTGTTAACAGTATTAAGCTTAAAAATTAAACGCAGCAATGTCAAAATATCAACTGGAACATGGAAGTGTCTTAGTCACAAAGTAATGATGCACAGCTGAGAGAACTGCAACTTGCAATGCCGTATTTTCAGAGCTAAGGAAATATTCGAAACCCCACTCTCCCCCGGTAAGTACCAAATCCAAAGGAGAGCTAGGAAGTAATTAAAAACAGTATTCAGTCAGAGAAGAGAAATTTTGGAGTATACCAGGAAAGGATTAGGGGAAAGTATTAATCGGGACTGTATGAAAGCAGGAGGAAAATACTGGCAGAATAAAATATGTCACAGTGAAATTTAATATTACACGGACACACACCTTGCATGCACCGTGACTTTGGGCAGGCAAAACAACACTAATACTTTTTTTCAGCTCATCTGATCATCTCAAAACTGTGGTAGGACAGTTTACAAGCATTTTCAAACTTAGGTGCAAGCAAGAATATCAGAATGCCCATTTCCAGAATTCATGTGTTTCAGAAATGTTTTTACCAATTATATTGGGGGAAAAAAGACAGTATTTCTAGCCTCCAGTCTTTTGAAGAATCACTATTCCTGTTCAACCATGGAAAGAAACTTATGCAGAACTTTGAGCCTGAAGGAATGATAAAATATTTTTTCTCTAAAAGAGCAGCCTAAAACTAGAAAACATTGTGATTTTTTTTTGTTGAAAATATGGTATTGCAGTCATGAGCTTATATTCAAAGCAAATAAAAAGCTTGTCCAGGACGCCACGAACAAATAGCAGATTGGCACTCTACAAATGGTTCAGCACAAGACGATGCTTTTCTGAATGGAAAGGGTTCAACGGCACTCAAGCGCAATCCGTGCAGAACACAACCTGACCTCTCCACCATCTGCCGTTTCTTGTGTCTAACTTTGCTGGCCTCCCTGATCGCTTCCCACTTCTTCCAGTCTTCTTCACTGCACGGACCCGGGATGAAATTTACTGGCTGGACATTGCTTCCCACCTTCCAAGATTCAATCTTGCGGGTCAGCATATCATCCTTCTTATGGCGGGAAGATGGTGACAGCACTCTGCCGTTGCTCTTTCTTTCTTCCGGCGTCGTGTTTTTTTCCAGTAAACACAGAAATTTGGACCGGATCTCCTCTGGAAGACTCCACGGATCAGGAAAGAGTGCCGGGTGATACTTGTCTGGAGCGCCCGATAAAGGCACCTCTTTTTTCTGAGAGAGGATTTTACGGAAAATCATGTCATCCTTTTCCAAATCTGGAATCACAGGTTGGCCCTCTCTGGGTTGCAGAATTATCTCACCCTCTAGGGGAGGCTCCTGCTCAGAGAATTTTTTTAAATACCGGGGGTCTTGGAGAACAACTTGATTCACATGGAAAGCCCCAGTTTTCCGAACAAACAAGTCATCGTTTTCTAAATCTGGATACAGATATCCATTTTCCGCGTCTCCTTGCTTGCATCCTGGTACAAAGGAAATATTCTTTCTACATTTTATGAGCCTAGGGCCAGAAGTAGGATCAATTTTGGTCTTCGTTTCAGAAGACAAGTAGTCAGAGTATTTTTGCAGGGCCTGAAGTAATGAAAACTGACTGAAGCATATAAAACAAAAGGAGGGAAGTAAAAATATTATTAACTAGCAAGAGACAAGCAGATCACAATGTATTGTGATACACATTTGGTTTAGACTTGCAGTATCCCGAGCAGTACAACTACACCGCTTGGCATTCACCACCACTAACCGTAGCACAGCACACGTCAACCAACGTAAAGGTATCACAGCATACTAACCTGCTCAGAAACAGCACTCTTACATGCTCACACACAAAGGCAGTAACCCTATACAGCATGTTACGCTTTTGCATTTACATCTTTCAGAACACCGGCAACTTACGGCTACATTTAAAAACAAAACCAAAAAACCAACAAAATAGTAATAACCAAAAAAAAAGCGCGACATCACAGGACATGGTTTAATTTCATTTAGCTGTTGCATATCCAGCCATTTCTTTTTGATGCAGCAAGAGTACAGCTCATGCAGCGATATCAACCTGGGCTGATCAGAAGCCTCCAAGATTTTTCCTTCTGCAATCTGTGACAATGAGCTTCCCACATATTCAGCAGTTGGCTTATAGCTCTGATCCCTTCTGCAACTGCTGTTCCAGTCAAAACTTGGTCTTGGTTGATTAGCAACAATGGAAGAGCTTTGTTTGTAAGCAAATTCCTCGTCCTCGGAATCTGATTTCTTTCTACTGTGCGGCAGCACAAAGAATGAGCAGAGGGAAAGAAAAAAAAAACAAACCACAAAGTGTACTCATTGAGTAAAATGCACAGTGCCAATGGTGCCAACAGTGTAATGGAAATAATATTTCAACTATTTTCTCAAAAAAAAAAAAAGAGAGAGAGAAAACATATCCTGCTGCTACACTGGCAATAAAAATGAAAAATAAAAATAAAGTCATACAACTACACTTTATTTGTAAGTTTTGCACACAGAAGAGAAACAGGGGCATGCATGAAAACGCACCTGAACCCTTGAATCTCTTTATACCAGGGTTTGAAAGAGGATTTCTTGATTTTTTTCCATAGCAATTCTTCTTCTGGAGTCCAAAACTTAGGAAGAAATTTGTCAAAAGCACCCACTGTATTTGCCGCTGAAGAACTTAGCTTGCGAAAATAGAGATCATCTTTTTCAATGTTTGGGATGCCTATTTCTTCTTCCTCGTCCTCATCAAAATACCCAGATAATTCTGAAGGAATGTTAACTCTTGGTTTGTTTTCCTCTTTAGTATCCAACTGCCTCTGCCTCCTCTGGTTACTGTTCAAAATACCCAATCAGTTAAGATATTTTTAGGAGCTAATTGACATAAAGAATGCAAAAAGACATGCTTTTTGGCTCAGGAGTTCAACCTTGTGAATGAAGCAAATTAGTTCTCAATTCCATCACTGCAGCACCAGAAACAATAATATATATTAAAAAAAAAAAGTTAAATGGTTATATCAGCATCCTACCGCCTCCGACAAAAATACGAAGTTGGACAGAAAAGGCATAAAGAATTATCAGCTGTGTTAAAATGCCAATTAGAAGACTAACGTTACGGAGTTATTATGGACTGCAATTTGGGTAATACAATAGTTACTGGATCTTGGATTAGTATCTCTGACCTCAGTGGTTCAAGCATTGCAGCTAGTGGACCAGCTGGATAACTTTCTTGTGAGCAAGATTTAGGAGAGTCATTGCGCAACACGAAATGATGTCCAGGTGCAGCAGAGCTTACAGGGCTCTTTTTGACTAGAAATCTACGTTTTGCTAAGTCATCCATAACCACGTCGGGCAGCCTTCTTTCAGCTTCTGAATCAGAGCCACTGTCATACTCATAGATCATCTGGAGGGAAGCTGGATTTGTGAGCCCACGTTCTGCTCTGCTATTTTGGCAGGAAGCTACGGGATTCCTTTCACGTCCACTGAGGTTGACCAAAACAGGAACAGAATGAAGACAGTGAAGTCATGAAGGCAATGATGAGACCCAAGAACTGCCCACTAATCTCATCTGTACGCACCAAGAAGCCGGACAACCGAAATTCATCACCATGTTTTGGAAGGTTTTAATGAGAAACTAAAACCGTATGTCTAGCTCTCATGAACTTGCATTTAAGATCATTTAAATACCCTCTATCTGGAGTCTGACCAGCCTCAAAACAATACTCAAACACCAGAAAACTAGTTATGTAGAAGAAGTAAAAAAATAAAACCAAAACAAAAAACCAACCACACAACCACACCAAAACATGCCCCCCATTAAAATATGGAAACTCAAATACTTTACTTTGTAATTGCAGCAACAGCAGCTTTTCTTTAACTAATAAAGAAATCATTTATTTAAGAAGTCCTAAATCAAAGTCTGCTTTACTAAGACCACACTCCAGTACCTTGAAAATGTTCCATCTGACTCGGTGAAGACGGGACTTGCCCAGCTCCTCCTGTTGTCCTCATTCTTCTCTGTCCTCTTCTTCCTTAAGGGTGCCGGCACATATGCCACCTGCTTGTTTTTGTTGGGTAAGAAGCGATTGAAGTCAGTGGTAGGTTTTGGTTCAATCACAGAAATCCTACGGTAAGACCTGTCATCTTTATGGGAGTCATGCATTTTGAAAGGCAGTTCCGAGTCTGTGTCACTGTCGCAACCTTAGAAGAAAGGGGAGAAAAGGGAAGGCACAAACGTTATTCTCCAGACACAAGCTTCTAGCTAGAACTTGCACCAAAACGTTCTAAAATCAATTTAACTCCACATTCAAGACGTTTCGGCTGCAAACTTGCTGAGCTACTGATAGGACAGTAGGAGAGGTATTTTTAGAAGTTTGTGGCAAAGCTGCGATAAGGTCCATTAAGCTGAGTTTGGTTTGCATACCCCTGCTACATTTGTTCCATTCTTTCACTGTCACTGCTCCCTGCAGGAAACAAAGTGCTAACCTCTAGATTGAAGACGTAAAACAGCACAAAAGGTTTTTAATTAAAAATATACTTGCCACTCAAATTTACTAACAAAGCCAAGTTACCAGCAAATAGTACAGCAACATGCTCATCTCACCAGATTAATGCCCAGTAGAAGCCCAGGGTATGTCACATATGTAGCATGGCTACATGTTGCTTTGCTCAGATCAGAAATGCTCCACGTGGCCTCGGCCCAATGGTTTTATGTTATTCACATGGAACAAAATCCAAAAGCTCACAATTTTTATAACTTCAAGTTAGACTACAAGCTTGTATTGCATTTTAAAACTGGGAGAGAAACACAGGTTAGAGTACAGCTATAGGGATCCAATGTCACAAACTTTCTTCTTGTTACCTTTCTTTCCATGACAAACTATCAAAGTAACAACTACTATTCAGTTTTTAACCTAGACAAGAAAAAACTTATTGAATATTGAATATTCACAAATGGAGTGAAGACATAGAGGTTTGACATATCCACACTAGGAACAAGGCAAGAGACTTTTGCAACTGTTGAATTTTAGGTGATCCCCTCAGGATCCGAATTCTAGCAATTTCCCTTCCTGAACTATGAGAAAATACCCCGCACATTAACACAACCTCATGTGGCTGTGAGAGCAAGACTCCCAACAACCCTTCCTGGGAAAATTCATGTGCGTGTTGTTTTGTTTCTACCAACTGTTAAAGGTCAATATTTGCTTAAGCAAAATGCAACTGTGGCAGTTGCAAAACTGGAGTTGCTTTTCAAGCCAATTTATGTACTGGGCACCCAACGTACTAGGTCCGTACATTGTCTTCTCTTACATTCGTAAGACGTACGTCAACAAAAGATTTAAAAGAGGAAAAAACATACCTTCACTGCCACCTTTCAAGGTTATATCTGATGAAAAGCTTGCGGAGGATCGTGAACCAAGAGAGTCCAAGCTATCAAAGGAATCGTCTCTTTTATGGCTAGCAGAAGATGAAAAGGGCTCTCCCCGGTCAATGTACCAAATATCACCGTACCCACTATCCCTGCCACTTCTGTTCAGGTGGCTGGACTCTTCAAGTGCCTATGAGAGTAAGTTTTGAAAGGTCTTTTGCAATAATATAAGGTGCAAGTGCTACTTGTGAGCTTTTGCTCAAAAATTTTTAAAATGCATTTTGAGTGCGCAAATGGACTTTACCAAAGACTACTGCAAACCCCTAGAAACGACATACACAAAAGCTTGGATAGGAAATTCAACACAAGGTCTTAAATTTCTCTTATTCTTAGCCAAAGGGAATCAAGACAAGGCTTTTCACAATCTACCACACCAGTAAGAGCAGGTGGATTCTGAATTTCATGATTACAAGGGTAAGCAGAACCACCAGTGTAAGGTAAAAATCATTCCTTTCACATGGACTTTGATAGCAAGCAAAACAAACAAAACAAATGACCATGTTCTCCAAACTAAGAATAAAATTAAACCCCCAAGAGATTGTTTAGAGTTGATGCTGTAATGTATAGCAAACGATAAAATTCAGGCTATTATGTTTACTGTTCTTTTTGGATTCCTTACCTTAGTCAATGCTTGCCCTAATAACTTCTCAAATGCTTTAAGATTGAGGTAAGGACCACTATAATGAGGGTTACTTTGAGCTTTTCTCCCAAGCCAATATAGCGTAATCAAAACCTAAAAACAAACAAATAAAAAAAATCAAATATAAACTGCATTACTTTCTTCTCAAACCATGTACCAGTATAAAAGCATCTCAGCATGTTGTTAGAGATGTTTTCCACAATGAAGTGTAAAATCTTGTCTACAGCATTAGCTAGGATCTCCACTAAAACCAATTAAAGAGTGTTACGATGCATCTCATCTATCTCAAGTAAGCAGATGTAAGTACTGTTTCTAATTACTGTATTTATTTGGGAAAGTAAGCTGTGTAGAGATCATTTTAAGATGGCATTAATTTGCATCAGATAAATGAACAGCTGAAGAAAAAGGTAAACATGATAGTGCCATAAACAGAAATGTCTTAAAAATATTTAATCAGAATTAGTGTGAAATTGTTTCAGAAAGCATTGAAGTAAGTGTGTCTTACATTTTTCACTCTTCTGTTGGTCTCCTCCGGTCTGAAGCAGGGCAGGGAATGAGAAAAACAAAACAAAACAAAACAACTTTTAAAATCTCTGACTTAAAATTTAATTATTATTCAAGATTTAAAAGGTTTCAGGCCCAATTAGAGGCTAGTATAAAATATGCAACTATGAGTGTTCCAAAAGAAATAAAAAGCAATTCACTTTGAATTCACAGGCATAACTCCGTACTATTTCAATCACTGCATATAAAGCAAGAAACTAGCTGATCTATTATCGTTTCTGATTCGAGAAGAACTCAGAAAGGTTCTAGGCTTTTTTAATTAGCTAAGGTTTTTAGTTACCAACAAAATAAAAGTGGAAAACAAGCTAATGACTTTAGGTAATATAGCCTCTATTAGCCAGGAAGATCTTCAGTTCCATATGAAAGCAGATTAAACTGTTACTTTTTTTCCCTGATTGTATTATATTTTCCAAAATATTTGACTCAGACAGAGAACGTTTCAGCCTAAAGAGAATTTTTCAGATAAAAAATGAGCAACTGAAACTGGGACATCTGGAGAGAGATGTTGTAGGGCTGGAAGGAGGGGTTTGGTTTGCTTTTATGTAAGACACCCGTTTCTCAAAAAAAATTAAATAAACACGCAATCACTAACATTAGTAAATTTTTAATATATATAGCCAATTTGTGGCACACCTTGGAAGTGCACCAACGCACACACTCACAGTCGTCCTCTTCTCCTCCCGCTCATTTTAAAAACAAGAAGAAACTTTTCGGATAGGAGCCTCCCAAACGTGGGGTACCACAGCCTCAGTCCTCAGGTGTACATATTCAGGGCTGGACTGCAGTCAGTAGCTGCACAACACTCCCGCCCGCACTGCCAGTGGCTATGGAAGGGCAAATGGCTTAAATACACCAAAACGATTTTTCGGCACACTGTTGGTTTGGGGTGGCTCAGTGGCAAGCTTCACACACAGCACCGTGAGGGGGTTCAAACAAAAAAACCCCATGAATTAACATACGGCGGCAGAAAGACCTACTCAGAACCCCCTAACAGGTCAGACCAACGATGTATCGGGGCACTTATCCTGTTTCTGGCTCTCTAGGAACAAGCTAGTCAAAGGTTGCAGGGAAAAGGTAAAATAAACTGTTCAGGGCACAGGTAAGAGGTAGCAAAATGATGACAGGGCCCGGTCAGCATAGACGGCACTCTTCACGGAAATACGAAATTCGATGCAACGTGACAACCAGCAGGAACACAGACCACCCCTCCTTCTCTTTGCTCCTAGTTTGAGAGTGCCCGCTCCCACTCGGTGCAGCTGTAATTGCCTTGCCTGTCCCCCACACCATAAAGAAATCAGGCTGCCAGGAACACAAAGTCCTGAGATGGATCAATCCCCACCTGCAGCTTTCTTAGTATCACATGCCAAAAACACGACTGGCATTGTAGTCAGCAACCTCTTTCTCATGGATAAGGAGGAATCCTTCTCCTTTAATGTAAAATATTTACACTTTTTTTTTTTTTTTTAAAAAAAAAACCCTTCCGAAACACATTGTTCTTTTGTCACTGGGCATGATATTGGAGAAATTTTTCTTCTTCTTCAGTACACGGATTTCGTTGCTGGTGTCCATGCTGCAGGACACACCATGGCCATGACCTACTGTGCTGACCAGAGACAGGTTGGTTTCCCAAGAGGATGGAAAATTATTCTTGTGGTGGTGTCATTAGACTTCCTACACCTGACAGAGATCATTTTAAAGGTTTACACTCTCTAGCTTCAAGGTCTAAGAGCCTTTCATTAGGGCAGAATTTCTTCCGTTATTTGCAATTATAAAAGCAGAGGCCATGCATGCCCTTGTTAAGGATGCCTTAAAGTTTGCTTCCAAACTTTAGCAGTCTAGCAAGCAATGAAAAAATCTGCCCTTCATCAGCTGGAGCCTGTATCCAAGATGTTGCTGGCTTTCATGCAGAGCAAAGCTACACGACTGAACATGATGGTGTCCACTTCTGCTTTCCATGAGTTCTCTAGGATCATTTAGGTCAACCATTTGCAACAGGAGCAACATTCAGCCGTCTTTATATTTTAATATATTTTCTCTACTGGAATAAACATAAATACACTAGGCCTGCGTACTTGGGCTATAAACACTGCAAAACTTAGGACATTCAGGTAAACCAATGAGCATAGCTGAGACCCAAGGTGCAGGCAGCGAGATGTTTCACGCACTCAAATGAGAGACCGTACTCCATTCACACGTTTGCTCGGCTAACAACGGAAGCAAACGGACAAGTTGTTTACTCTTTGTGAGCAAAGTGTCTTCACTTGCATTACTACTCTCCTTCTCTGAACTACGCCTATTGGTCTCTAAACCTTTTAAGCAACTTGTCATGATTGACATAGTCCAAGCAGAAGAAAAATCAAACCAAGAAAACCCTGGCTAATCTAGAGCAATCAGTTCCTCATTTGTATAGGCATATATTAATTCTTTGATGGCGCTTAACCAAAGAAAAGAAGGAGGATTCTGGATGGTTAGTGTATTGTCTTAAAATCTGTGTAGAACAATAGGTGTATAATTTTTTGCCAAAAGAAAATCCCGAATAAAGAAGCAATGCTGTTATCTTACTGCAAGGCCTTAAAAGTCATTTGTCACCTACAAACTTCACAGTTGCTTCTCCTCTGAGGCATGCAACTTGCAGAAGATGCAGTTTGGATCCACTTGCTATCATTCTCCGAGTGAAATAAGAGCCTTTTATATGTACAACCTGGCCAAGCTCACAATGGACGTCTGAGCTTATGCGCACAAGCCATTGCCCAGTTACCCTCCAGTATGTTGCATTTAAAATAGCTGGGCAAATGTCTATTGGATGGCAGTGTGATACAAACTTAAGAGCTTTGAGGAATTACTTTTTCCTGTGAGCATCAAAACAAAAAAAGCAAGATTTTAACTCAATTGCAGTAAATGAAAACACAAAATGAAATAATTACATTAAATAGAAGTTCTCCTTCATAAAGTGTTACCAAAATGTAATTACTATGCAGTACTATGCAAAGAATTCAACTGAGGTCTTGTGTATAGCTCTGAACAGCTACAGTTCACGGCAGGGGACAAGACAGAGGCACCAACTTCAAGCATAGCAAATTCTTTGCTGCTGTGAGAGGAGGCATGAACCTACCTTCTCTGACAACCTGTTGCTACCCAACAGTGAGCTCCTGCTCCCACCTCCACTCCCCTTCTCAAGTCTGGCTCTAAACACACAGGGCTGAAAACCTCAGTTTCTCACACGGTATTTGAAGCAATCACTTAGAAGATGGAATGCACGAACTTCAGCAACGTAGCCTTTAAGCTCTTTAAACACTCATTTTGAACACGCGTATAGCATTGAAGAGCACACACAGCACTGCTTGTAGAGACATTTGTCCTGTGAAAGCTATTCTAGGAACTGAAGGGGTATCCCACTTGCTGAAGTATCTTCATCAATGCAAATAAATGCCAATCCCACATTGGGCAACTGTGAAAGAAGTCTGCTTTTTGATGTTTTCATCCAAAATCGTCACAGAGCCCAGCTGGCGCAGACTATATTCTTTATGAAAATATTATTCTGTGTAACCTAATTTCTGGCTTGAATAAATGAATGCCATTACGCTGAAAGTTATAAGCAGGCTGCTGCTTTGCTCAGAAGGGCACAGCCAAGGCTGCATCTAAAAACAATCTGCTGAAAGAAGTGCGTTCCTGTCCAAATGACGATGCAACACCGCTTACCAAAACACTTCGTGTCATTTCAAACATTAAACTTCTCTGTCTTCCCAGAGGTTTTTACATCTCCTTTTACTAACAATGCAACTTTGCTAAAGATGCCTGAACTAAGTGAAGGAAGCTGCTAAGGAGAGCGGTTAAGATCTTGCAGAAAGAATGTTATTCCAAATACTTCATCTGCTCTTGCTGCAGTCTCAGCATTTTAGCATTCATTCTGAAGTTTAAAAGAAAAGCAACGCTGATCCTCTGTGTTACCCAATCTAAGCCCAATGTCAAACCCCAACCCAAAATTGTCAAAATTTTAAAACTACAACTTTAATTCACAAAGCGTGAACCTTAATTGTTGGCAGTGGTGTCAATAAAAGTTTATGTACAACTTCAAGATTAGCCATCCTGGAAAATATCTATCAAACACAGCATGAAAGTCTAAAGGCCACAAGATAACAATATGTGGGAGTTATTATAATAATTATGAAGCACAACTGCATAATTCCAAGTTGAACACTGATGCAAAAAGATGTGAAATAACCACCTGTAGAGAAATAATACCTTCTGTGTATATCATCTCATCTACGCCAATCCTTTAGCAAACAGAAAAAATACAAATGGGACAGAAATAGCTCTCACTTGTTAGAAGATGATACACTTAGAGACCAAATACCTCCGTTATGTTTGAATGCAATGCATATTCAGAAACATCACTTACGCCCAGCCAGCACGAATTGACGGATGTTTCTCTAATGAGGACCACTCTACAAGAATAAAGCAAAGTGACACGACAGATCAGCAGGCTCAGCCGCAGCTCAAGGAATTTATTGCCAGCTCTGCTGTTTGCTCAAGGTTAAATAGCAAAATTAGTCAACCAAGGCCCTAGCCTGATAATACAAAGGCTTTGGCAGCAGCTCTAGCTTAAAGATTTCCTGGTCTCCCTTTCCCTTCCAGCTGCTCCTGTTTGCTGCCCCTGTGGTTATGCCAACACGACTCTGAATCACGCTGCGGTTCCATGTCATGCATCAGGACCAAAGGGCTGTGCCCATTTCTTTGTTTGGATTTTTCCTAACACACATTTTCAAACCCCAAATTAACTTGCTCATCTGTTTTACAGCACGCTCATACAAGCGACTGCATCAGCACCGCAGCAGAGGCAACGTGTTGCCGCAGAGGAGCGGGCAGGGGGCTTGGTGGAGGAGGACCCTGCTCCGCACACTAGTACCGTGAGAGTCCCTGCGTGACAGAACCCCAGCCAGAGGCACTCTGTGCTTCCCCTTCATCTGCTGACGCTTAGCTTTGAGGAGTGAGGGAAGCTTGCTAGTATTATTTTAATGCACTTTGAGGCACTTTAAAAATTAAAAAAAAAATAAAAAAAAATAATCGTACAAGCCAGTCATATACCTTACAGTAGCTAGCAGACTGCGGTACTTTAAGAAATCATGAACTAGACTTTAACCAATTATAAAAGGTATCCATTGGCAATGCTGACACTTAAACGTACAACTCTCCAATGACTCCCTACAGAAGAGCAAAGCATTTTAAGTAACTATGTTTAGGTTGACCTATTTCAAGACTTTTAACAAATATACCCTATAGTTTGGATTTTGCTTTCTTAACACATTTTATGGTTTGGTTCCCCCACGTCCTAATACATACTAAATTACAGAAACTATCAATTCATTGTCAAGTGTCAAATCTACTTTGACACTTCACTTAGTTATTTTCCAGGAATAACATTAACGTGGAGCTCAAGACCAAATCCAAGATACCAAGAAGTTGGAGCAAAATTCTGGAAGATGATTTTACAGCATCCCGTTCAGAAAGCATGGCTGAGGGTTAATACCAAGTACCAAGAAGTTGGAGCAAAATTCTGGAAGATGATTTTACAGCATCCCGTTCAGAAAGCATGGCTTTCTGAGGGTCTGTTTCTCATGTAGAAACATATTTACAGTATAGATATCAATCTATGATTTTTCTAAAAAAAAAAGTTAGATCAGTGAATCCCCCTCCCCTAAATGACAGTTATCTGCCGAGAAAAGTACACGTGGTCATGCCCAAAGAGATAAGACAAATCTGAATCCATTTATGGGGAGAAAGAAGGGACGGAGACACTCCCACTGATAGAAAGGAATGTGCCAGTGACAAATGCACCCTGCTCAGTGCCAAACCCTTCCCTTGGTGACGAATACCCCAGAAACCCCAACAGCTGCCAAAGCTATCTCTTTTCCACCCCTTCCTCTATACTACAGATGTCATGAACACAGGACCGTTCAGATTTCTGTTTAAAAAAGAAGTATCGGTGTTCTCCCTTTGAACTTCCATCCACCAAGGCAGCAGTTCCACCTCCCAGATGTCCTTTGAAGGACTTGGAAGAGCCATGCCCTGGCCTGGGAGCCGGAGCAGAGCAGCAGGCTGCAGAACAAGCCTGCTCCAGAGCTCCTCGCTGAGCTTCAGGCGCTCTAGCCTGACACCGACCAGCTTCACTTACACTTCTGAGGAGGACGTCGGAGGGTTTGAAGGATTCTCCGCCCCCGCCGAGGTATGCTGCGCAGGAGACGAATGCCGGTTGTCCAACTAGCAGCAGGCTTGTGCTAAATTTCAACCTCTTTGGCCACCTACTCAACTGCTATTAATATTGCTGCTATCGGATCTCACTGAATTCCCACATGCTGCTGAGAATAGAAAGGCTCCAGTGGAAGATGGGGCTGCCGCATGGGTACAGAAACATGAGGACATTCCTCCAGCAGTTGGATTCTTAGTGAACTGATATTCAACCCCAAGAGCCACAGTCCACTGCCGAGATTGCTGGAAATAAAACGGTCAGATTATGGCCGCAGCATTCAAGAACAGCTTTTGGAAATGGACCTTTCGATTTGCCTATAAAAAGCACATGTATTTTTCCATAGCAACATATCCACGAGACCCAATGCCACTTACATCCTAAAAGCACACAGAACCAGGTATAAAATGATGCAGAAGAAGTTTCTCCATGCCCCTACAAAACCACCGGCTGGCAGCAAGGAGCTCTGTGGGCCCTGATGACTGAGCAACCTGTCCCCACCCCGTGCCCTTGCCTACTATAATGAAGGGGCTGAGGGGTGGAGAAGAGATGCCCAAGAGGGGAAAGGTGGAGAGGGAATGCAGCCGGCCAACACCCTCCGTGGGAACACGTCCCCGTCCATCGCCTCAGAGCCCGTCCTTTCCTACTGCCTCTTGAGCATGGCACCTCCTTGCTGATCTCACTCATTATGCTTCCACGCTATTCTTAAATCCCTTATCAAAACAAAAACAGGCACTTCTAGAAATGTGCATCAGGCCCAGCAAGTCACCAGACACTGATATTACCCATTTCCTCACGCTCTTTTCCAACCCCTCCCTGGGTGGTCCACCTCTGCCAGCTTCCTCATATCTCAGTCTAATCTACAGGTTCTCCCAAAGAGAAAACTAATATTCAGGATAGTGTAGGGCAGAAGGCATACCTGTCAAATAAAAAATAAAAATAAACCCCCCAAACAACCCCCAAAACCGTCCCCAGAAGAACAAGCCTGTGTGGAGGAGCCTGGCTGATAACCTGAGCACTCCTTGGCTCTCATCTCAGGGGTGGGCAGGGGAAGAGGGATGGAGCATTGCTGCAGCAACAACTTGCACAAAAAGAAGAGACTGATGGGATGCTGCACCTTCCTGCTCAAATTTTAAGCTATAGTAAAGAAAATTAAAGTATTTGTAATAATTAGTGTAGCTTTGTTGACTGGTCCCTTTTTGTGTCTTTTACTCCATTCCCAAAAACCCCTGAAAGTCAGCAGCTTCACTAATTACAGGTAATTAAACTGGGTATTTCTTCTATTGTTTTGTTTGTTTGTTTGTTTTTTCCAGGGCAAATCTAGATTTTTTCCCCAGTCTGTATTGGTTACTTTAAATTCCAAGTCTAGACTGGTACTTATGCAAGACTAAATAGCGGGTATTTTATTTCTGAAAGCTACCAGTCACATGCCGTATACTTTGGCCAAGAAGCACGAGAACATCCATTGACTTTTATGAGAAATGATAGACTCTCTGCACAAGGAATTAAAAGCTGCAGAGTTGACTCCAAGCTCACACAGAGTGTTAGGAGTTCTCAAAGGAAATCAAACAGTTTGCTCACATTCAAGAGGATGTTTGAATTTCAGAGGTGAAATTACTTGCTTTTCAAGAAAAAAAACCCCAACACTTAAACACAGCAATTTAGACAGATGGATAGATAGCTATATCACATCACTATTTACACACCCTATAGATTTTTATAACTTCCAAAGCATTGGTCTTTAGAACTTGGGAGCATATAACTTTCCTGGATCACTCCATCTCTCCTTCTTTTACCTCCCTATTGCCCCTCCCTCCCCCTTTTAAAAAAAAAACAAGAAACAAAAAACAAAACCCTGTACATAATTCAGTTGACCCTGGCACCAGGGTTATAGTAAATGTTACCACTTCTACCTTCTTCCTTCCTTGTACCTTCTATAAATGTTGATATTTTACACTCCCCCTTCCCAAAAATCAACAGACTTGAGCTCATCCTGTTGATCATCAGGATCTTCATCTACGCTAACTTCTCTCACATTCAGTTTTGAAGATCCTTTCCCTTCATCCCCCCCACCAAACTAGACCATCTTGTGTAAATTTTGTAGATTAATCTGAAGAGAAATCCATATGGGGAACACACATTTGTGCTAGCATTCTTTCCAAAAGGAACAGCTGGTATATCTGGGGAGTCACTCTGAAAAATAAGTATCAAAATAGGCAATAAGTGCAATGCTGTAAGTTTTTAGAAATATATACAAAACACACGAAGGTGCAACTGTTAACTAGCACAAAAATAGTTCAACAGCATTTTACAAAAAATTTTTCTGTATAAAGTATTATTTGCTTTAGCTAAGCTGCAGCAACCATGGCAACTCACAGTTAGCATTTTTTCAAGACAATACCGAAATTCACTTTTCCATTGCCTGATGCCTCTTTGCCTTTATTAAATTAAATATTTCCAAAACTATTGTCCTTCTTACTCCCACTCTTACATCTAAGCAAAGTATTTCAACATCCCCTCTCCCCACACGCAGATACCAGAGGTAATTTTGTAGAATAGCCCTCAATACTGACTCATTTATTCCCTCTGAAGTATCGCTCAGACACCTCTGCACCAACTCAGGGTATGGATAAACAAGTTACTGCAAGGTAAGCTAGGGTAAAAAATTTTCCATCTACCAACTACTCCATAGCAGCTGCCTGCATGCACTCTCTTACCCTCGACCCCCAGGATTAATACAATCGTTCAGTTTGGACAAAGCATTCAGAGGTGGTCCCTTGGGAAGAGCTAGGATTTGGCAGGTTACACAACTTTGCTTGCTCAGAGAGATAGTATAGCCTATAAAACGGGAAAAGGGGAAAAAAAAAAAACCAAACAAACCCAAAACAAAAAACCACAACAACCCTCCTGCATTCAATCTCCTCCCTTGGTCCATGCCCAGAGAAAGATTTGGTAAATGTAATCCTTTGTTATTTTTGTGTCAAGCAAACAGGTGGTGATGTACAAGTGCCTTGTGTATAAGCAAAAGTTTACCACAGCTTATAACACTCTATAGCAACTTCAGGAGGTTTATTTAATTTCTCATGGTGTGCAAAAAAAGATAAAAACACCCTCATGTCTATACTGCATAATTTATACTGGATATTTGGCAACATATCCACCGATAAAGAAAAAGAGATGACTGACAGTAACTTAATCCAGGTACTGCTATGCTCATGCCTGTGCCAACACTGAGTTTCACACGTCCAAATAGATATCTGCTCAGTTGCTGTTGTTCTAACACATACACAGAAAACAATTCAGCGCAGAGGTGACTCACTAAGAGTTAACAGCAGAAACTACAGATGCCCTATCCATGGCCCGTGAGTGGGAAGTAATCCAGACTTCAGTCCACTCCAGTCGCCATCTCTGCAGGGAAGCCAAGACCCACAATGCCAGGTATAAGCATGAGGATGGATATATCCTCCTGAGAGGAGACAGACCTCCTGCATTTTGGGGGTATGTGGGATATGCAGCACTTGGGAGTCACTTGCACAGATTTCTGATGGCTCATTTTTTCCCCTAGAGCAATTCCAGTGTAGTGCTGGCCAAACTATTGTACAGGAGGACAGAGAATTGGGGCAGTGTCTACCCCAGCCCCTCTTTTTATTCTCAATTTTTGTCATATTATTAAAGAACAAATGCTTTAGCAGCTTAAAGGGGGATTACTAAAAGCACAGCTTTGGGGAAAGCGTTACAGAGCTAGGATTTTGGAAAGAATTTAGATTTATTTATGGAGATGGACAGAGCGAAGATGACAAAATGGAGGTACAAGGTAAGCGCAGTTTATTCCATGATAAAGATTCTGGAAACAAGTTAAAGTGATGTTGGCATTTGTTCTTAAGTAGAAATAAATCACTACTGCATGACTGCATCATTTAGTCTCTACATTTGGAATAAAAACTTTAAAGGACTACTGAGTTTTCTCAGTAATATTTTGGCAAAATATTTCACAAACAAGTAAGAAGCACTGAAGAAATTACAATGCTTCCTTTTTGAAATTTTGCCGTATTTTCTCTATGTTTCTTTGGGTTACCCTAGCAACACAGAGCACAACATCATTACTCATCACACAGAGCACAAAAGTATGAAATACAGACTGAACCTGACTTCTCTCTATTGAAGTCAGTTCTCTGTTAACTTCAGTTGATGCATATATGCCCAAAAGAAGTGAGGTACACAGATACAACTGAACTTTATTATTTCCTATGTTTTCTTGATCTGCCTTCATTTGTGAAGACATATTTAGAGCCAGGAAAGACCACTTCAATTAATGCAGAGTCAAATGTTAATCTATTCACCCTTATCAGAAAAGAATGCTAAAAGAGGATGTCTTCTGGGAGAGCTGATTCAAGGGAATACATGGCATGAAACAGCAACACAATTTAAAACAAAAACAAGATACAAAACCCAAGTAAAATTCACAAAGTGTACTACTCTTAGCAAAAATGTGCCCATTTGTTTTGGGGAACAGACAAGATCTAAGATAAGCAAATACTATTTTCCATATTTGCTACAATTCTCACCTCCTGTCCTCAGCTCCTGCAACATCCACATGTAAGGGAGCTACTTAAAGATGTAATTATTCTTATTCAGGTTCCTTATGGCTTCAGATTTATTTCTGTAACATTTGAAATGACTAAATTCAATTTGTTGCTATCAATATTACTGGATAAGTATTAGCTTTTTTTATTAGCTTTTTCTGGGGAAAAAGAATTTGTCCACACCAGTGGACAACAGTGCTTTAAGGCTACTTAGAGCAGCCAAGTCAGAGGGTATTTTTAAACATTTGCTCAAAACATTAAGCTTTTTGGGCCAGGTTTTCTGGCCAAGTTTTTAATGTTGGAAAAATGAATGCTTCGTAACTGCAAAGTGAGAGAATGGGTAAAAGTCCAAATACTTGCTTTGCCAGAAAGTTAGAAAGTCTGTGTGGGAGGCAAAAAGGGGGATTGGGAGGGGAAGAAAAGTTAAGCTAGTCTGACCATATACCTCTGAAGTTGGAGAATTTACATCAATTCTGAGCATCCCAACCTACTGAAACCAAATGTGCTATTAGTCACTTGAGAGTTTCTGTTGTAAAGTTAAGAGGAGTCTGAGAATAAAAACTTGAACAAAATTAATGATATGGGAAAACAATCCCAGTCAGCGAACTATGGATGATCTCACACCTCTCTTCCACTGGTTCTCATGAAGTATGTAATTTGTACCACAAAACTGATGACTGAGGGGAAAAAAAAAAAGCTTAAGACACCAATTAAAACACCACCAAAATGCTCCAACAAGCTATTACAACTAAGTCTGGTGGTAGGGAGGGAGTGGAACAAAACGATCCAATTCTGCTCCAAGTGAGGCCATGGCAGTATTCCCAACATCTTTAATGAGTGCATGAGTAAATGCTAAATTAGGAATCTTCCTTCTCACGAGAAAGATGATACTATATGCACCAACTCTTGGAAACTACAGTTAGCCATCTGCAGAATTTCACCAACTGCCTAGCCAGATGAAGCACTGGAGAAATAGGCTCCTTAAAACACCCATGGTGGTTGTAAGCTACCCTTCCCAGAAGTCAATCAAACCGCAGCGCCAGAGTAACACAAAAGTAACCCCTGGGCTCTGGAAGAGGCTATTCTACAAGTCCTTTCCCCAGCAACCCTCATCATTTCCACATAAAGACCGGGCAGTCTTTTTGACCCAGATAAGGTTAACAGAAACCTTGAGACTCTCATCTAGGAATCCACAGCTTCTGAAGACTAAGGTTCTCTTGATAACCCTGTGAATGACAATCATTATTGCATTTAATCACTGCAAAGATTAAATCAAACTAATGGTAAAACTGCAAAGTATGTCAATGGCACCAGTTTGCTACGAGGCTCAGCTTCATAAGGGACAGTGCGCACATTGCGTTAGCGAGTGCTAAATCCAGACCTGCTACCTTGGAAGTGTCTATGGAAGCAGCCCTTTTGATCTCAATTTTTTAGCCCTATTTGATTCAGAAATCCCAACAACAACAGTGCTGTCACTATATTCACTGTTTTACAATTCAGTGAAAAGCCAAGACCTTATCATCCCCCAATTAAGACTGATAATCTAGACAGGATAAGAAATGCAAAGGCAGTTCGCTAAAACTGATCTGATGTTTCTCCTCTTGATTACCCTTAGTTCTAGCGTCGCCTACCTGAAACAAATTACAATTGGGGAAGAATCACACAGGAAGCCATCTCAGAGGTCTCATCACCAACGTGCACATTGCAACAGTGAGACTCAAAATAACTTCCAAGGTCTCCCTTCCTTTTCACCTCCAGGCTAACAGAGTTACAAGAAGAAATTAACTCAGTGCAATGGAGGAATAACCAGTAGCATCCCCCAATGAGGAGAGGATAAATCAGTCTCTGCTGATGGTTTAGGAACAGGTTGTCAAATGGCAGCAAAACTCAGCTGCTCCTTGACAGGAAGGCAACCACCATGAAGTACAGGAGAAAAGAACAGGATGGACATACCTTCACCCTTTGACCCACAGATAGCATACAGGGGAGATAACCTTGAGCATTGTAATCATGTTTGGTTGCCAGAAGGCAAACTGTTGAACACGTTTATCCACACAACACAAAGTTTTTTGCAATATAATTCACTTTCTTGCTGCATAGCATTATATAGGTGGAAAAGGCCATGAAAAAATAGCTGGAGTGCTCTTAACATATTATTCTCTCTACATTTTAGTGTAGATGCAGTTAGTGGCCCAATTAACCTGCTAGAATATACATTTTAAAAATAAATTCAATAAAAGTCACTGTTGTAGATTTTTTTTTTAGCAAGTGAAGGTACAAAGACATGCAACGGTCTTCATCATCAAGGAAATACATTTATGGCAGAGCAGTACAGTGTACAAGTTTTCTAAGATACTCAAAAATAGCTTATACTGCAGTGTAAGTTATGCAAGCTTCATCTTTAATAACATAAATCAGAACTATCAAAACCAGCTCATGATACAACAAATCAGCCACCTGTTTGATGCTAATTTATCGGAAGACACTGATTCAGAACCACTGCAGTAGTCAGATATTTATTGCTCAAAGAGAAAGAAGATGAATATGAAGTCTTCTGCCACACCGCATTTAAAGCTCTTTGCTTGGAAAACAGCACATTGAGTACATGTAAAAGTATGCACCCCAAAATTTTTTTCAGGTAGGAAAGAATCTGTGGAAGCTTTTGCTAGGGAAAGACATCCAGAACTGTTGCATGAACTCTGGACAGAATGTCATGTATGTAGTTATTCGAACTATTATTAAAAGTAACATAGTTATTACTTAAGCCCCTGAAGAAAAAACCCTAACAGACACAGGATAGACACACAGGTGAATATATTTGAACTTTTTTGTATAATAAAGTTACCAACAAAAAACAGGCAACGCTTCAAAGAGGAAAGCCACCAGGAAAAGAATAATAAATTAAAAGCACAGAGGTATCATTCTTTGCAAAGAGAAAAAACAAACTCCTGTCAAAAGCACTCCCAAATTGTTTCTCTTTTTAAGCAGTGACATTGAAATTTTAGCATTGATGAATGCTGATAGCATTATCTGACTTCTAAGTCAGCAGATTGGATGTGAAGTAAACAGGCCTTTTAAAACACATAAATGCACATTTAAATTCATTCTGTGTTGATTTACAATGTGTAAAATCTCAAATACACTCATTTTGAGTGTCATACCAATTCCCCTCAAAAATATGTTCACTAACACGTTCATGATTCCAGAGCAACTTACAGAAATAAAATCTGCTTTGAAATCCTGCTTTCTTCAAAAAGGCTTTTATTTTTGCTAATTTTGGCTTGCTTAGAGGATCCTGTGTTTCACGGGTACAACCGAGCCTTGCCAAAGTGCTTTCACAAGCTGAAGACTGGCCAGGGAGTACCACCAGTGGTAAGAGAGCTTTAGTCAAACCAAAAAGCAATTCTCCATGAAAAATTAAACATATAATTATCCAACGAACATAATATCACAGAATTTACTCTCTTAAATTATTATTAATTTTATTTGCAGGTACAAAGATTAGAACGGACTGCAACTTGCTTTGTTTAATGAGCCAACTTCTTTTTCTGCCCTCCCTCTTGTACAAGGCTTTTAAGTTGACCATCTATACCCAGTTTGTCTTATACTTGTCTTTGTCCCTGCATCTTGCTGTGTTGACCATCACTGAAAAAAGAGCCCCACGCTTTCAAATCCTGGCTATAAACTAATTTCTGCTATATCCTCCACCACCAAGGAAAGTACAAGGTAGTTTTTTCTAGTAATTACCCACTAACAATTTTTTGTATGTAAGGATCAGGGCATTACACCCTTTAATAAGCAAATGCATGGAAACCTCTACAGCTACCTTTTGTAATACCATTAAAGACTAACCTTTTATAACCGTCAGCTGCCCTCTACTTCAAAGCGCGCACTCTTTGAGGCTGACCTGGTGTTGCTGTTTGTTTTGAGAGTTGCCTGGCAGAGACGTCTGAGCAATGGAGAATGAAAACAGTGAGAAAACATCTTCACCGGCTAGCCCAAATTAGCTGGAGAGTTAGCAGAAGGCTACTCCGAACGACAGCAGCGGTGGCACGCGGATCACCTGTAGCCAAGGAACTATAAACTGAGAAGATGCTACCTCCTCTTCATTTACAGTTAAAGCAGATTCTAGAGTATTTTACAGGTAAAGATTAATTTAATACACTTGTTTTGAAACTGAAGGGAGTCTTCGTAATTAAACATAGAGCATTAACAAAGAAGTCACAGTACCGAGAGCTGAAGTAACCTGAAGTAATTCGCTGAAGCACTCTCTCATGGGTGAAGGTAGAAAAAAACACTGTTTAGTAGTTTTCTTCCACCATTTTCACTGCTCCTTATTTCAGCTTATAATGAGCCCAGTCTCTCCTGCAACTGCAGATGCACAAACAACAGGAACATGTTCCATTAAACGTTGTATGCCAAAACCTACATGCAATTAAGCTTGACCAAACAGTTTCTAGGAGCTTGAACATATTTGCTTTCCTGACAAAAATTCTGCAAACAAAAGCTCCTTCTATAAGTAAGGTACGCGTGCCTTTGGTACATGTCCATCAAAAAGATTCCTTCCTTGGGACATAAAAGCAAGCTTCTCTCTCTCCTCTGACTGATCAAACAGCAATATGCCATTTTTACATGATGGAAACCACACAAACACATTCCTGGGCAACAGGAGACAGGAAGAAATTTCCAGTGTCCACTCCTTCCCCACCTCCCCTGAACCGGAATTAAGCCAATACAGAAAGTTTCAATTCAGGCTCCTCTTGGACCTGAAAAAAAACCCCAAAATCTGTAGGTATGCAAATGCAAACCATTCTGCCATATGAAATGTTGCACTTGAAAGTGAGAAAATGCATTTCGGTGATGCTGACAACTTGCAATGCTTCTCTAATACTAGTGACCAGCTGAGATCCATTTCTCCATCATAGTTATTAAAAGAAATAAAAAGCTTGATTCTTTCGTATTAGCTTTGAATGAAATTTTGCTGCAATTTCTTTTGTCCTCACTACATTGTCCTCTAACAAGTTCTGTAGAGGAACACAGTAATTTAGGCAGAGCTCAGGTTATATGGCTACACCGAGCAGCACGGTACAGATATACTAAAGCTCCTGTGGAAAGGGAAAGATGGGTAAAGGAGAAAGCTGTGATATGATGTTACTCCAGCAGGACACAGTCACAGGTGCCTTCAACACACGCTCCAGATGCACCATGGTGGGACACAGCTCTGGGTCAGTGCTTGCAGTATTAGCAGAAGAAGCTGCTGTTAAGAAGCAGCTAGGTGTTAAGCCAACCCAGCACACCTTATTGTGCAGACCTACCTCCGATGAAGTAAAACGAAGGGAAGCTGCGTACTACCTGAACCAGTGGACTCCTTTCTTCTTCACAGACTACGCTACCGGGGAAGAAGCATTCACTGGTTTTTGACCTGCTTCTACATAAGTATTTTCACTCATACTTGAGCTGCTTGAGGAAACCAAGCCTTTTTCTTTTATTCTCCTCATATATGGTTGTATTCAGTTTGTATTTCTATTTAGACAGTTTTTCAAGCCATTGCACTTTTTCCACTGTAAAATTAATCCTTTGGGAAAGGATATATAGCAAAGGTTAAAAAAAAAAAAAGTGCTAAGAAGTGAACTTATTTCACATACTAAGTTCATTCTTAAGATTAAGATTTTCTATCTCTTCTCAGCCTTATTTCAGTTCAAATTTGAGTTCAGTGAAGATTTCACAACTGCTCAGACTAAGCTCCAGTTTGAGAATGGACTTTGAATCCTCTTTGGATTCAGATTCTTCTTGGTTTTTACCTTGCCCAGCTTCCCCAACCTTCTCTGCCCTTTCACTGCAATGCCCCATGGTGTAAACACACTTTCTGAGAAAACCAAGAAGCACCAGTCCTTCAGTCCAGCTTTTCTCCTGATAAAACTCACACTGTCCAATAAAGAAAGTAAGTTTCACGCAACTTTGGCAGATACCTAACACAGCATAAGCATGGAGTGCCTGCCTTAGTTTATTTTGAGGGTCTGAACCAGCACAATCTTCCAAAGCGGTGCTGGAAAGCCAGGTGACGAGCTGGATGTGCCCTCCTGTGTACGCAGCCTCATGCACAGCTGAGAGCAGCTACTGCGTACTCATTGCTCATGCCACACCCAAGCAAGCAAAGCTTGGGAATGGCTTGCTTGGGCACCATGTTTGGTGCCATCAGTCCCTGGATTCATAATTTAAAATCCTATCCGATCAATTAAACAGAATACTGAACAGAAAACAGAAGTAGTAATTTACAAATGCGGCCACACCATTTTGGTGATGACCACCACCCTAGACTGACTATACCACCTGGATAACTGGAGATTTCTGTATAGATTATTTAATAACTAAACAAAATAGCTTGTTGAATACATTCACAAATTATTCAAACAGTATTAGAGAAGACTGAATTAAACTAAGGAATTTAGTCACAGCTCAAAGAGGAAAATGCTTCAGAAAGACAAAATGTGGTTTATAAAAAGAGAAGTGTCCTTTTGCAAGAGAGTTTTTTTCCTCTTGAAGGAAAGAAAACATCACAATGAAATGGCAAATACTAGTAAATCACCAGTGCTAAGTGACTTTTGTATTATTTCTCAACTGCAGTCAACATTCAATACAAGAGGCGAGCTCAGATTTCAAAGAATAAAATGTTCTGCACAGAGAAAGCAAGGGTTTTAAAGGACAAGCATAGCAGAGGAGTATCATTACTGATGCATCTTATTCTGTGCTTATTCAAACCGGGTGGGTGTGCCTTCTGCATAACCATCTGATGTGTGATCTTACAGTTACATTACCCATGCCAAAATCCGTAACAAAACCTCTTAAATTAACTGATCTTTTTAGAGCAAAAGTAGGTTTTAAGTAATGATGCTGAATATAGTATATGCAAATACATGTGCCAGCTTATTTCAAGAGATTTTCAGCCATTCTTACGAAGCTTTTACTAAAATTTCAAATGGCTTGATGAAAAACCATCAAATATTAAATTCCTAAGAATTCGTAATAATGTATTTCCCCGTGATTGCACAACCTGGTCACATATGGAAGTAGTCAGATACTGGTCTAGATTAATAAATCATTATTTTATTAATCTTTTCAGATACCTCTGCATACGATGTTCCACGCTCGCTAAAGCTTAACAACGGTAGATTGCTTGCTTGATTTAGCAAATCAAATTAATTGCTTTAATAAAACTTGTGTCTGATTTTTTTTCCTTAGTTTTGCTTCTTGGAGGAGGTTATCATAGATCTACAGAAGTTAAAACCAGCTTTCACTGGATGTGACCTTTTCAAAACCACACACAAGAATGTCCACACGGGGCCAGACCAAAACTCTATCTAGCCCAGGATCCCATCCTCCCGTGCAACCCCAAGTGGCTGCCTAAGGAAGAGTAAAAATAGAGCAGGCAAGATGCTTCTCCCTTGGGGACTGCCCAAGCTAGATGTGGTTTCCCCGTATTAAGTAACTCTTAAGAGATTTCCCTTCTGTGAACTTCTCCACTACCTGTTGAACTCAAGTAAACTTTTATCATCCACAGCACCCGTGGGCAAGGAAGCCTACTCCCCCCTTCATTCAGTTCATTGATTATTCGTATAACATCAGACACAGCGACTAGTTGAACCACTTTGTCCATGCAATCTGCTAGGGTTTTTTTTTGTTTATTTGTTTGTTTGTTTTAAGTTTGCTACTTTGTCCACCTCTCCTCTTCATCTATCATCTCTCTCTTTCAGGCTCAGGACTCCTAGCGTGTTTAACTAAACCTGCGGCAGAAGCTATTCCTACTTTTGGTCAGAGAAACACCATGAGGATGAAGATCTTCCAGTTCCATAGATTTAATCTGGGGGGAATTCGGGGAAGTGAAGTGGGAGAGCAAGGAAAGGGAAAGTGATCAAAGTCCAAAGCTTCAGATGGTATTTACAACACCGGCAAACTCCAGATTACCTGCAGCAGCACAGTGATGTGCCATTGCTTTTCCTATTCCTAATACTTCTTAACAATGCTTGGGTTTTGTTTCTGGAGGGGAGTTTGGGGGGGGGGGGGGGGGGGGGGGGGGGGGGGGGCTGGGGGGGGGGGGGAGGGGAAGAAGAA
>NW_008795495.1:4173374-4189441 GCF_000699145.1 Aptenodytes forsteri | reverse complement strand
TTTGTTGTTGGTTTTGTTTTCTTTTTTCTTGGACTGGTAATGAACACTGAATAGATGCCTTCAAAAACCTCTCATAAAAACTCCTAATCCCGTTACCTCAGGCCTGAGCACTATGAGCTGTTCCAGAACTCATCATTTTATATACGAAATTGGAATTGTTCCGATTTTCCTGTTTTCACTTAAGTAACCCAAGTTTTTCTTCTATTTCATACATAAAAAACCCCACAGTTTCTGAAAAATTAACCTGCAAATTACTATTCAAAGCTGTTTACTAGAGTAGTTGACACTGGTAAATTTGGACAGATTAGGATTAGTTTGTGGAATTGTGCAGTAATGCCCTAACTGCACAGATCTGTGATGAAAATACATTGCATCTTCAAGTCAAACCATACATAAATATACTGTGCCTTCTGTTAACTCGGGCATTTTTAGCTAGTGCTTTACCAAGTACATCCCTCACCCCAGAAAACGATCACAGCTGAGAGCAGCTTACAAACATCAGGTCACAGAGTTAAAAAGAATACATTACTGCACCATAAATCTGACAAGCATATTTCAGCATTTATTCCCAGGGCACAAGTGGCTGTCTGTAATTTAATAGCCTTTGCAAAAGCAGAAGTATTTTGAACTTAGCCTCCCTTTCCCCGCCCCAGTTAAATATTTTATCATATAACGCATTGGAATCCACGTCAGTTGATGCATATCTGTACACACTGGGTTCAAAGGTGTGTACATGTTTACATTTGCAGGACGGTTTTTCTAGAAGGGAAAGGAAAGAGGAAATATCATCCACATTAGTCAACCTTCTTACTCTAGTCCCAGCAATCAGCCACAGCAGCTTTCAGAATTTTTCTTTCTGAGTCAGTTTCTGAAACCGCGCTCCCTTCCTGAGCAGATGGGAGCGCGGGGAGGGCGCAGTCGATACGCTGGAGGGCAGGGCTGCCGGGAGGACTGGCTCTGCAGGAACCTCATGACATTCAAAGAGGACAAAGTCCAAGTCCTGACCCCGGGATGGACATAACCCCTGCGAGGGCAGAGCGGGGTGGGGAGCTGGGCCTGGGGGTCTTGTTGGGCTGAATGCCAGCTAGCAGCAGACGCCGGCAACGTCGACCAACAGCACCTGGGGCTGTACGAAATGGAGCGTGGCCAGAAGGCTGATAGACCTGATCATCCCCTCTTTCCTCAGCGCTTGTTACACCATGTGCTGCACCCTCCAGTTTGGTGCCCCCCAAGTACAGGAAAGACACTGGTAAACTGGAGCAAGTTGAGTGGAGGCCACCAGGATGGTCTGGGTTAGAGATCCTGAGCTTGATCATCCAGCTCGTTCAGCCTGGAGAAGAGTTCTCCGGTTGGGTTTTCCTTTGTTGTTGTTGGGTTTTTTCTTTTGTTTCTTAAAGACAACAGATCTCTATCATTTAAAAGAAACATGAAAAGATCATGCCTTTGAAATGTGGTTAAGCTTGGCTGCTATCTAGCACTCTTCATTTCCCCCCTCGCCCCGACTCTTCTTGACTTCTAACCATGTGGCAAGTCATGATTTCATTTAACTGGTTTCAGTGACAAGACGAAAACAACCCTGCAACCCTCTTGACATGCGCTTTATAAAAATATTTGAATTTGTTATTGCATTACCAATTACGTTCTGTAGTACTCACAGCAGAAAACCTGTTAATGCTACTTTGAAGGATACTATGAGTGCTCCAATTAAGCAGTAATAAAATTAGAGTTGAAATCTCTGAAAGCGGTGTAACAATAGTATTAATCACAGCTCAGAATAGAAATAGCCAAAATTAGGGTTTTGTATGAAGTAGGATCCAGAACTGTCAACACACTGTTCAGCTTTACTTTCCCTATTTACAGAGTGTGATTAACAAACTCCTGTATCCATGGAAAACTTCAAGAAGTCAGCTTCCCCCCAGTATTAAAATATAGGAGCTCTTCCTATTGAGTTGTCTCTCTACAGAAAAGCTAACTGAACTTCAGCAATTTAGTGGTAAAATACAATTAAAAATAGCCAGAACTGTCAACACACTGTTCAGCTTTACTTTCCCTATTTACAGAGTGTGATTAACAAACTCCTGTATCCATGGAAAACTTCAAGAAGTCAGCTTCCCCCCAGTATTAAAATATAGGAGCTCTTCCTATTGAGTTGTCTCTCTACAGAAAAGCTAACTGAACTTCAGCAATTTAGTGGTAAAATACAATTAAAAATAGTAAGATAGTGAACTTGCATACATGTTCTGTATAATTGATATTAACACAAGCTTATTCTTTTTAGAAGTCCTTCAACTTCCAACCTCAGACACAAGCATCTTTTTTGTATGAAAAAAAAAATCACCACCAAAAAATGCAGGTTTTCTCTTTACCTTCTTTTGTAACTCACTGCTACTCATCCAAATTGCTTTCCTCTCTCTACTGCATTGTTTTATAAACTGCATTTAATCCTGGGATGTTAGGGGATTGATGTGAATGCTTAAAATGAATACAGGTGCCTCAGGTTTAGGTGGATTCCTGTGGTAATCCTAAAAGGTTAGAGACATTTCTCTTAACACAAAGCAAAAGAGCATTGAAAAAGTATTGCAAAGGCTTTTAATAGTAATGGTTTTGTACCCCCCCAAAAGTTATTCCAGAGATACTTTTAAAATGTAATGGGATCAAAAATGAGAACTTTGAACAAAACAACACCTTTCAGCAGAAAGCTACTGTAACCTCCTTTGGCAAATCATTCAGTTTTGTAGCATAACTATTTAAATTCCAGTATAAGGCTATAGACCTGTGTCACTAGAGATACCTGAATTGCTCACGATACAACACAACTAATGTCTTTTTTTTCCAACTCTGTTCAGACTCCTCCTGTATACTTGTAGGTACAGGTATACAACTCCAGAAGTGTTTCATTCTTACAGCAGAATCATCTCACAAAATAGACAAATGGTAAAAATCAAACACTATCAAGAGTATAATCCCATAAAGGAAGTGTAAATTATTGTTAGATTACTCAACAGAAAAAATGAACCATCTCAAATATTTCTCTTAATGACCAGAAACTTCACAGATAAAGTAGAAAGATTAAATAGTACCACACCCAACACTTTACAGACTTTACACCGAAGAGTTGAACGTCAATTTCTTGCAGGTGTGGTCCAAAGTCTGCAACATATTTTATTGCCTACAATGGTTTTACGGGAATGATTTAAAGCTTATGCAAATTAATGACAGGAGCGTGAATATTTTACACTAAGCACAACAGTTTCACGACACTGATAAAATACACTCTATTTTCATTGTCTTTACCTCTGTGCAACTGTCATCAGTATGAATAAAAGTTAAACGTGCGACATGCATGATCTTGAAATTAGTTAAATCCTAAACAAAATAAATACAGCAATTTCAATATTTAGACTATGGCTTTGCCAAGGAAGATTAGGTGCTGTAAATATTACCCATTTCTATGAAAATGCCCATAGCAAAAAGAAAATTTCCACACTTACAAAGTCATAGGAACATTTCTAGAGTCACTCTGAAGTGAGGGTGCTGCACTTTTCCATTTCAAGGGAAGTGTCATTAGGAAACTCAGTTACCACAATAAAAGCCTATTACAACCACATGTGTAAGAAATGTTATTTCCCTGAATATAAGAAAAGGAAAAAAAAAAGCAGCATTCATTGTTCTATTTAAATTTTGGTTAAATGGTTTGCATTTCAGCTTTCAAGACATACAAAATGCTGTCTTTTATTCCTTTCGTCTCAACTTGAATTCAAAGATAGTTTCTTAGACGTTTATGCCCAAGCCTGTGGGGTGATTGACTCTTCAGTCACACAGGTATAAGCTGGAGACCTCACACTGGCATAAGTTTTGGGCTAACTACTATCGCGCTTCTTGCACTGAAGCATTTGGCTTTCATCCAGTCCACAACTTTCTATTCTACACAAAATAAAAAGGCAGGAAAGGGTGGTTTTGTGTTGTGTGTTTTGTTTTTTCTTTTTTTTTGAAGCCAAATTAGAACTAGGTTTTTCAAATCATTAAAATGTGTGTTTCTTGGAAAAAAATCACCACAGCAAACTCAGGTTCAGCTCCATCACGCACTCTTATTATAAGCATGAAATTCTTGAGAAAAAAAAGATTTCAAGAGGATATAGTAACTCTGCAAATACATTAGATACGGAAGAAGACCTAAGTATGAATTCAGTATTATCAACAGCAAACACCAGTTCTGACCTACCTGTCCACAAATTGACTTGCCTTTTTTTTCTTTTTTTTAAGTCTCCATTTTCAGGGTATTTGACTCTGCCTCCTTTGAACAAAATATGGCAGTTCTTCTTGAAGCACAAAATGGGATACAAGTCCCAAAAGAGTATCTCATCATTATACCCCAAGCTTCCAGGTAAGTCACATGCCAGACAGTTCAAAGAGCTGAGCATTACTGGCAAAGCAACCATAAAAAATTCCTCCAAAGACTGAAATGTGGTACTGCTTTCACAATTAAAGCTCTCCAAAAATCAAATTTCTAAGAGCGCTGACAACAATCCTCCAGTCAAAAAGACCATCTTGTCAGTGGTTCCTACGCAGATTGCCTTTTTCAGTGATCTATTTGGCAGTGGCAACTTTCATCACATAGAACAGAAATTTCACTTTGTCTTCTGACCCTGCAGAAGAAAGCATCCTGAGCAGGAAACAGGAAACCCGGCACATTCCCCAGGACTAGACAGGAAGAACATGAAAGTCATGAGAAACCATCAACTTAAGTTAAAAAAAAAAAAACAAAACCAAAAAAAACCCCTCTTTTCTAATTAGCAACTAAAGGCTACAGTTATTTTCCTACCACATGAAGAACGGGAAGTTGCTAAAGGACTGAACGTAGCACTGGAAGAAGCTACATCTGCATTCAACCCCTCTCTGCTACTGTTCCACTGCTATTTTCAGGAACCCTATTATATCTGCACATTTAGTGGCTGCACCCAAAAAGACAAGTGAGGCAGTTTCATCACTGAAAGGAGGTGCCGGTGGTACTGTAATCTGAATGACAGGATAAAGAAGGTAGGTACTAGAGGATGCTTTGTGTTTGGCTTAACCTGGTGCTAGAAGGCTTCCTTTTCCAAGAGCCCCTAAAAGGAGATGGGTGCTTAGTAAGGGACAATAGTTGGGATATAGCAGACAGTAATTCTGTACATATGTTTAAAATAGTTTATGTTGGTACGATCGCTATAATCGTTCATTCTTATTTAATCATGAGAAAACCCCATGAAACGTATCCTGCTCCCGATGGATGAAGAGCGGCAGAACATACGCTTACGGCCACATTACTTAGCAACTGTTCCATTTTATCAAGCTTTACTTTAAACGCATCTAATCTCCGAACAACTTTTTTATGGTATTTTAAATTCAGAAAGTATTCTCTCTGAACTGAAATAGGAGAGCCTGTCTCAAAAATTCAGCTTCTGAAATGCTTGAACACAAGGATGAACATGACAGATACAGTTGTTACTTCTCTCCAGTTGGCTCTAGTTATATAGAGCTTTATGCTACAGAAAGCACAGCATTCAAATTTTTCTAGGGTTGTTTTTTGCTTTAGGAAATTATGAAAAATAATTGAGCTAAAGGAGCATTACATTGATAAGTTTAAATTACCCAGAAGATAGAAATGCCAAGGCTAGATTGAGAGCTCCATCACTTCATCTTATGTATGCGCTCAATCCCACTTCAGAAAGACTTCTCTGACAGGGTTTTCTGTTTGCTTCATAAGATTTACACTTCATTTAGTGTACAGGATTGATAACGAATACAAGAAAAAGTACAGCGCAGCAAGAAGTTGAAGGCCTTATCCAAATACCAAGCTTTGCAAGGTGCTGAGATACTTCCAGCTATCTTTGGAGACAATTTCTGAGTTTCACTCAAGACCTACTCTAAATAAAACCCTGTAGTAATAATATTAATAGAAGCCAAATATTTTAATTTAATATTTTATTGAAGAATGAAATTAATGTAGTAAAACTTCATCAGGACTCAGAGGCTTATGGCAACTTTAAAAAAAGTCTGCTGTTTCAGATTAAGGCAGTGAATTGTTTCATTATTTTTTGCTTGGTTTAATGTTTTCATCTATTAACCTACCATTGTTTGGATTTACTATTAGTGTTTAATGAGATTCTTTACGTGGATACCTCATTTTACAGAATTAGAATTTTTTTCAGATAGAACAATTAATTTGCTTGAAAGACAAGACAAATTTTAATTATGACATCAGTCTGATTGTTCAGGCTGCCTCCTTTAAAACTGATAATTGAGATAACAGATTCCATGTGAATTGAAACTCTCACTTTTAACTCCATGGCATGATTTTACTAAGAACCCTTCCACAGCTGGGAACAACTGGGTGTGTCACCTCTAAAGAGCTGGGTAAGGAAGTGCTTAACATTTTTAAATAGTAACTGTGCTGACAACTGAGTCTCGCTCAGCTCGTATTACATTCTTACTTTGATAGAACTAAAAAAAACCCAAAACCAAACAAACAAAAAAACCCCCAAAAACCCACAAATGAAATAAAGACAACCTTGCATTAGTATATTAAAAAAAAAAATCCTAGGCTAAAAAAAAAATCAAATATAATGAAAGAATTGAAGAGGGACACACGCATTTACACGAATAACTAGCCATGAAACAAGAAGATATGCACGTGACTGCAGGACACGGTATGTGAGGAATAAATCCATCTGGATAATCTTTATTGGAACACATGACATTACTGTACTATACCATTGAGCAATAACTTCTGCAGATTTACAGAAAGACTGAACTATAAGTCTCAGACATTAATCCACACTCCCATTTTCATTGGCAGAAAAGAAACCATCCATGCCAGTTCGTTTTTCCACATCACCTGACAACTAATCTCATTGCTGATCTGGCAAAGCATAAAGTTTGCAAGGTTTTGAACAGCAACCAGTAATTTTAACCAACCCTCTTCACACAAACTTCTAAACAATAAAATTTTAAGGAGCTTTTTCTTTGCAAAAAAGAATAATCACCTGGAACCGAGAGTCTGGATATTTAAGAGGATTCTTGCCTCTCCTGTCCCAGATACTAGTAGTAATTACAGAAAAGGGTTTCACATTATGCCCGTGCATCATCTCAGTTGCAATAAAAAAAACAAAATACAAGTGAAAGTTGCAACCTCATTACCAGACAGGAAGACTATTTCTTAGTATAGCTTCTGGCAAGCCATGAGTAACAGAGGGTCTTTTCCTTAACTCAGGTGACACAAGAACATTACACCTTGTACAAATAAAGAGTTTGGTATTTCTTAATGGCTTGACATTATTGTTGATGAGACAGAAAGAGTGCTATCTGTAAAGGTACAGTGAAAGGCAGCAAGCACACTCAGAAACGAGGTACGAGGAGAAAATAACTTTTCCTGCTGGGAAGGGAGCCTGCCCAGGTGGGACAGGACAGCGGTCTGAGATGCCAACGGCCTGAGCGCGTATGACTTCCCACGAGGCAAGAAGGAGGACATACCACACGCAACTGCCAGGCAGCAGAGACAGGAGGAACAGAGGGAACACCTCTTCATCATCCTCACAGGGGAGGCGTTCCTCCTGCAGGACCTTCCCAGCACCAGAGGCATCGGAGCAATTAGACAAGTCTACAGAAGGCCAAGTGTGGCAGGGACAGAGATGCAACCTCCCAGCCAGTGTCAGAGACTGGTTTTGCTCTGACATAAGATGACAACTCTCATGTCCTTCTTAGCAACAGAAGCAGACCCACCCTTTCAATGGTACCTTCCTCTTATCTATTTTCCGCATACAAGGAAAATCAGGCATTTTCTTACGCCCAGCGGTACCTACATGTATCCTACCAGCGCGCTGTTCTCAGCCATCCCAGCCTGAAAAGCTGACTGTTTAAGCATCAGTTTATTTAATCTATTTTGGGTAGATAAAAAGCACACGCTAACGGTGGTGCAACACCAGAACGCAGCAATGCTGCCGAGGTGTCAAAATATACACTGCTTGAGGCACATGTTAATGTTATCCTGTACAACCTATCGCAGCTGGTTTAAGATGTGGGCCATTAGCCTCAGGTGATGGCAGCAAAATGAATTTGCTTAGGAATGTTAGGAAGCCAAAAATGAAATGCAATCTTTTATAAAAATCAGCATGTAAAAAAAAAAAGTTTTCCCCCTTTGTGACAAGAAATTATTTACTTTTAATGCTGAGTCCAAGGTTAACAGAGGATAATGCGAAAGCAAGACATGAAACAGTATCCCTTTTCTGAGGCCTGGCATCCTACAAGTTCTGAAGAAATTTGCAATTCAGCTTGAATGTATGAAGTAAGTAATTTCTATTAAATAATAATAATAAAAAAAGATCAGATGAAGTTCCTGATCAGACACAATTTCTCTCCTGACACACAAATGACTGTCTCTGGAAACCCTCTGAAGAGCAGCTTGCCCTCTGGGTAATCAAGTGATGCAAAATTAACTTTTCAATGGAGAGAGTTATCTTCATACAACTTATTTCCTTCATTTCTTGGAATAAAAAACTTCCCTCCCATCCCTCCTCAAACTCCTAAACATGTCAAAATGTGCTAGCATAGTTAGGTTACCACTTCACAGCGTGCTCAGATACAGAAGTTCTGAGTTACTCTGTAAGCATTTTACACACACTCTGGGACTGTCATATGATACGTAACGTGTGGAAAATCAAACTTACATTGAAACAAATTAAAAGAGCACGGCTATACTGCTGGCAACTCTCTCAACTTTAACCCAGACTCCTTGTCCATAAGAAGTACTCAACAGTTAAATCTGGGGTTTTGAAAAACACTGATTAATCCATTGCCGAGTAGGTGTGATGTAAAACCCCCCTTGCCTTATGACGACTTCAAATTCCAGCCTTACTCTCAGCTTTCGGAGCCAGAAAGGGAACCGGTGGAGCTGAAAGGACCCCAAAAAACCCCAGTTACAGACCCACTGGATGAATTTCATGGCTGACCTCACCTAGGCACTGCGGTTAACGTAGGGACGAGTCAGACAACATACCTTGCACAACAGTTTGCTAACTCGACCTCTACGGGGTTTCAGCTTGTCGCTATTGACGCTGCTGAAGACCAGCTCCTGGCAGCCTCCAACCCTTCCCAGCTATACCCTTGGAGCAAACCTCCACCAAAGTAACTTTAGCAAGGGTTTTGTGGATAACTAAAGTGTGACAGAGGTTACCAACCCTCCAGCTTTCCGTATGACGTAGGAACCAGCGGGGAGAATACCAGCGCCCTGGAAAGGCACCAAGTCCCTAAACATCACATTAGTGAGAAATTATGTTTCGGGTGTGAGTCAAAAGATTGGAAAACACATTGCCATCTCAAGTATCAGACCTCGAAACGGTACGAACTTTCATTCTGAAAGCAGGCAGAGTGTATGTCAACATGCTACCACCCGATCCACCCAGAAGAGATTTCTTTCTAATTAAAGCAGTCGTGTGTCATTTCAGAGTATTTTTTTTTCCTTGTATTTACAGAAGGATTACTGCCTATTCCTCTTTGATAAAACTGGTAATTTAAGACAGGAATCCATTCTTAACATTTAACCTGACAGGTTTCCAGCAAAACGAGCTAAAGCTTTTCTTTTTTTTTTTTTTTTTTGAGACTCAACAATAAACTCACCCTTTGCACCAACACAGTAAAAACAGCTAATACTGTAACAAAGCAAGATGCCGCAAGACGATATTTTTCCACGACACATTTATCTTAAAACACCTGTTAAGCATCTACATATTAAAGCTCCACCTGAATCTCTCAGAAACTAGTAATAAAACTCATGTTAGGATATACAGCAGTCCTGAAATTTGAGAATCCACTAACTGTATTTCAGAACCAAACCACTGCTATTTCACAGGAAAACTCTCTTCTCTGTAAACATGACAATTACCCTTTGTGCAATTCAGTACTTGGTTTCTACTCACACGCTGACACACACACCCCCCCCCCCCTTGACAGGAGATGTGACATTCGGTGACAAACACCTGATTAAAATGCAGAGTGGCAAGACCTGCGGTCCTTTAGGAACACCGTACCAGGTCCTCAGAGCCATTCAGGTAAGTATCAGAAGTACCACCTCAGCCTTTCAGATTCTACACCGGTAATGTCAAAGCATAAAGGGAAGTGATGCTTTCAATAGCATTTAACAGTTAATTTTGCTCGAAGTTTAAAATAACCTGAACAGCTTCCGTCTCATATATTAAACGCTGTAAATATTCATTAACAATTAGTTTGCTTGTAAGGCATAATACTACTTCATTTTCTAAATTAAATTTGCGCAAATCTTATCTACCAGCCTTAACAGTGCTTAAGCCCTCACCACAGTATTCAGAACTGCTCGTACCAGATTAAAAGGAGAATTTTCCATAGGCAAACAATTAAAAAAAAAAAAAAAAAAATGACTGTGAAACAGCTTAAAAGGAGAAGGGGAGGGAAAAAACAAAACCACAAAACTCACTTGACTGTAACTCGATTGGACAAATCCTGAAGATCTCCTGGGTGAAAAAGCTGAGCTTCTTTCAGTCCAATATTTTCGCACGCTTTCAGAAAAACATTAATATTATCCTGCGAAGAGAAGTAGAAAGCAGTTGCTTAGTTAAAAGGACTAAGCAGGTTTTGCAAGATGATTAGTGTGAGCCTCTAAATGTCAAAGTCCAGCTCACGGAAATAATACTGAAAAAGCAATCTTCTGGATCATAAACACAGGTCGTTCCTCATGCACACAGACAGGCTGGTTTGCGATCTCGGTGACTGAGGGTACGTTAACGATTACCTGGCATAAGGCAGCGGCGAGCCAGTAGGCAGCAATCTCCACTTTGATGTCAGCTCTGCTCAGCAAACAAACGCCCTCTTCCTAGCTTTGCACGACAAGCCTCACCTCTTGCCTTTAAAAATAACTCCAGCTACTGACATTCACCACCCAGAAACTCTCGGCAGGGGAGGAAGAAGAGAAGGGACGCACTGTTTCTGTGCTCACAGACCGATGAGGGAATGCTGCACCTGGAGTCTCGGTTTGGTTGCTGAGCAAAGCTCCAGAGAGACAGAAACCAAATCGTATTCAGCTCTGCTGCTTCCTTACTTGGGGGGTTTTCTCTCCTTTGCGTTCCTCCCCTTCCTCTCCACCCCCCCACCCCCCCAGCTCACACCAACATATTACAAAATGTAGGTGCAGTGTATTACAGCACCCACCCGCTGCACCTGCTGCAGATCAACCAATTAGCAAGAGCAAGGTTAAAAAAAAATATTAATAATAAATCCAATGATATAGAGAGAGATTATACAACTTGTGATCTCTTTCCACTTCATAAACAATAGGCAAGAAATTCCTTCTCGTTAAGGCGGAATGCTATCAACAACAAAAGAATGTGCCCTCTTGAGCACTTGCTCCCTTCAGCTGGAAGCCAAAGGGAAAGGTACACAAAGTTACTTAATTCATAAGCTACGCACAGCCCTGCCATTCGAAGGCTTTGTAAGTCAAGGTACTGGCATCAGAGTTTCACAGTATGGAAAAGCTCTGCTTCAGCAATTTAATACGCTTTAAACTTTTTTTTTTTTTTTTACATATACTCACTGGATGTAATGATTATTCCATCATTTAAAATTTATTTTCAAAAAATCCACAAAGAAAACAGCAGCTGCTTCTAATACAGACTTTAAAAAGTAAAACAAATACTTTAAACAAAGTAAAGCAAAGCCAAGAATCCCCACAACCTTCTGTTTTGAAGGTCCCTAGGATTCTAGTATTTCTTATCAGTCTGTAAACATGGCTTCATTCAAGGAAAATATTTGAACAAGGTATTCCCCACGCAGGCTACGGGCTCCGCATTACCACATTCGAAAGATCCAAGTGTCTCACACGGTGAAGGCTATGTCCCAAATCCTAATGGGGGCTGTTCTGCTGGGGCAGGGGAGACAACATGACAACGATGATGGGGGACATGACACGGTGGTGGATGAGCAGAGGGGGCTGGGAAGGATAGAGGACAGGCAACCTCACCTCTGCCTCGGCACCAGCTCCTGCAGTACCCAAGGGGCTGCCTGCACAAGTGGCCAAGGTAGAGCTTCGTGCTGGGGATGCAGCCTCAGGAGGGGCATTTAGTCGTCCTTTCCATGCAATGTCTCTACAGGGAAAGCTGGTGAAATGTGGCATTTTTAGTCTATTAATAATTGTCATATTAGCACCAAAACCTCAAGGACTTGAAAAGGCATCGTTTCTTCTGCATGCAAGAGACCACAGGTTAAAGTCCCATTGCAAGAAGGAGAGGAACTACTTGTTAAACACCACCACCACACATGCAACTATCAGGTCAGTATTTAGGGGTCTGGGGAGTCCAAGGAACAGGCAGGCAAGGCAAAGGAAGAAAGTGGCAGAGCAGAAGAAACAAGTAGTTACAAGGTAACAAACAGAACTGACACCAACACCGAGGCAGTATGTCCTGATGGGTCTGACCAGGCACCAAAACTCAAGAGTAAACTCCCAAACCTATGGGTTACATCAACTGAACTGTGGAGAACGAGGACATTGTGCAGGTAAACAAGGAAGAAGACTCAGGGATTTAGAGAAATGGATGCTGCCTACACCCCGAGTGCAACGAAAACAAAGCAGAGGAGTTGCTCATCAGCAGCTGCTTGGCTGCACAACCACCAAACTGTTGGAGTACGAGAGAATTAGTTTTGAAGGTGTCACAGCAACTGAACCTATCAGACATCAACCTTCTGATAAATAACACTTACAGCCCCTGAGAACATCATCACTGACATGAGTCAAGACCTTCAGAAATGGGTCAGAGGCGGGGGAGATAACACAGGAGGCAGAACACAACTAGTCACAGCACTCACTGGTGTGCAGAATAAAACATGGTTCAAAATCTGCCTCCCCCCAGCTCCCAAGCCGGCGGTTTGATTACGCCTGCTATCTCACAGGTGACTGCCCCAACACCAGCTCTCCTCCCGTCAGGGCCTGGAATTCATCCCCAGAGCATCAAGAGAGGTTACCCAAAAGGCTGTTGCTCAGGTTTTGATATTGGCACAAAAAGGTATAATTTCAACAAATCAGCACTTCTAAATACTGTCCTTGCCAAGTTATTCTTGACCATCCCTAATCATCAAAGTAAATCACAGAAGTTACAGGTCTCAAAATAGCTAGCAGCAGTTTTAAACCCTACCAGAATAATGAACCTGAAAATGAATTTTAAATAGCACCACAGAAATAAGCAGAAAAAAAATGACAAGCTATCAACCTTGCAGTTAGATTTATCGTTAGAAACGTGAACATGAATTTTCTTCAGTGATTAATGCGCTCAAATATAGAAGCCATCACGCTATTCCTTTTACCAACATAACTGTACTTTAATAAGGCTAATGGTTGTTACCACTTCAGCTCCAAAGGGTATACTGCAATCTGAATCTCATCGTACTCCACAAAAAGGATTCTTTTTAAACATTCAGGATTCAAAAGCCTGCAGGAGCACAATGTACCAGGCCTCTCTCTTGGTGACCACAAGTCACCCAAGCAGCGTGCTTGAGAAAAAAAGGGTTTCATACCTGTGTCCACACACGCCCTCTGCCACTGAGGTGTTCCCAATCTCTGTAAACGAGGGCAGGCTGTTTAAATTTCAGAAAGGTTCAAATTAGCAGAGTTGCAGAGAAAGAGGAGTATGAGGAGGAGAAGACAAGGGACCTATATAGTGAGGAAAACTGGAGAACTTGGTTCCGTTACACCAATAAAACGGAGCATGAGAGGCAATACTGCTGCCATCTACCAGCACAAGGGGAGCAACACCAGAAGGGGAGAGAAGAGCTGCCCAGTCCAAAAGCAAGGATCCACAGTCGGGCAGATCAAATACATTTAGGCAGAAAACATAAGGTTTCTGACTGTTAAAAAAGAAAGCTTCTGAACTGACTAACAGGGACAATGGGGACAAAATCAACTAGACGATTTTAATACAGAGCTTGATCAATGCATTTCTGTGAGCATCTGAAGTTGGAATTAGCATCACACAATTACAGGTCTTAAATCACAACAAAAATAAAGCCTGAAGCCTTAACCACAAAATTCAAGTACAATTCCCTTATGTTATTACTACTTCTAAGTGTTTTGGTGGGAGGAGGTACGGAGCTTGGAAGGAGTCTGGGGAAGGGACTGGTTTCCCCCCCCCCCCAGACTATTGCATGATGAAACAGCAGAGCATTTCAGATGCTCCCAGCATGACTTGAGATTCCCACACGCCCTACAGACTTACATTAAACGCACACCGCAGAATGCTGACTAGGTAGGGCGATTACCATTCAGCATTTCATTTTTGCCTCAAACTTCAAAGCAAACTGCACCCAAAAACTCCGCAAAGTTGTAACAGGGGAGAGATGGAGCCAGCAGTGGGAAGGAGGTCATCCACGAGCAGGCATTTTAATACCACCATTTGGAGGAATAGCAAACAATACCGCATGCTTTCAGGCATGCACCTGCCTTTCTGGTCCCTACAGGGCATCACTAGCCACAAAACCTTCCCTCTGTCCAAGCATGCCCCTCTAACCAACATTAAGAAGGAGACAAGATGCCATGCCCATATTGAAAGTGAGACTGTGGTCCATGCCCTCCCTTCAATGTCCTAGCTGAGCAGGGCTGCCTTTCTCTCTCCTGCAACCTCATGGACATGAGGAGAGGAAAGAGCCGAGTCTTCCCTGTCCTTCCTCGCCACACCTCAGCACTGCTTCTGCTCCTAGGCAAGGGGCAGGGCGGCTGCGCCAGGGCTCTGCAGCTCCAGCAGGTGAATGGGGTGGGAAGAGCCAGGCTGCCACTGCAGGGCTTGTTCCCATCGCTATCCTTCAGAGCACAAAGAAGAAAGAAGCCAGTCACTGTACGGGAAAACATGAGAAGGTGGACACCTTCCTTTAAAAAACAATTAAACCAAGTAATGGAAAAATCGGGGCATCACAACTGGCAGTGGTGCTGTGCTTGCACCTGTAATCAGCTTCTAACGTATGTCACCATGGCAAGAACTTGAGACAAAGTTCATGCAGCACTATGAAAAGGAAGACAGCCATATAGCACCGATGAGGTGGTGGTGGTAGGGAAGTACATAGGTTCCTCAACACCTAAAAAAAACAGGGAAGAAAGAAAGAGCACTTCTAAAACAGAAAAAACCCCATAGCATGAGCAACAGGGAAATGAGGGAAAAGATAAAAGAAGAGATGCAAAAAAGGATCAAGAAAGAGTTGACCTTAAGTAAAAAGAAAAAAAACCCCAACCTGAGAAGGGACATACAGTGTGTAAAATACAAAAAGAATTTAAAAAATCTCTAAAGTGAAAGACCACGAAGTGAACGGTAATTAAGAAGCGAGGTCTCTATATAAGAATGTGTAAATACCATTTTCTTTTGACTGCTTATGTGCAACACAACATCACACTAAATTCGGCTTGTATATTTGAGCTGCAATTTAATTAAAAAAATAAACCCCTCATTATCATGATTATCTGGGTGGGGCAGGAATATTAATTTAAACAAGTGTGTAAATACATTTGCTTTCTTTAGGGTGCAGTCATGCTGTGTGGTAAGCCTGTCTTCTCCCTAGTTAACTGTTTCTCTGAGGCCCTACACATGCACCAAAACACAGCAAGATCTCGTAGGCATACAAGTCATAGCACATCTTTCAATTCACTTGGCATCTGGGAGAAAAACAATTTAATTAACATGGTGTTTTTCTGTTTTTCCTGGCTGCGTCGGCCAATAGATGAAGACAGTCCTCCAGGTTGTCTCCCACTCTTATGCAAATACCCACCATTTCAGTTAAAGCCCTTCGTTCTACTGCTAGTCAAGCTATGTTTTGGATTTTTTTTGTTGGGGATTTTAGGGTTTTTTTTTTCAGAGTATGAAGGGGAAGGATGGGAACGGAATTTCACAATGGCACCCTATGCTTGCAGGACCGTGAAGCATATTTGCATGGAAGTATTACAGCATCATCCAGACCATGACTTGGTGCCAGAAGTTGTTTTCAATTTCCAGGCTCCCAAAAAAAAAAAAAAAAAAAAAAAAAAGAAAAAA
>NW_008795495.1:4146819-4173271 GCF_000699145.1 Aptenodytes forsteri | reverse complement strand
GTTGTTTTTAAATTCCCGGCCCCCCAAAAAAAAAAAAAAAAAAAAAACAAACCGAAAAAAACCCCACTCGGTACCTACAGTGCCTAGCAACAAAAACTTTTGACATTTTAGGAAGACCGAGGCATTTTTTTGGCTGCAGAATTCTGAAAATAATTTGAATAGATCATATTTAACAGGCATGTTTCTTAGTACTACATTTATGAAGACATTTGGAGTCATCTTGAAGGCTTACACTGTACCTCCTTTAGCTCTGGATTCACAACAAACCCTCCTTAATGGCACCCGCATTCCCTTAAGTAATGGCCTATTTCCATTACAAAAAGAGGGTTTTTTTTAAAGTAGAAAGTGTTTTTCATAGACGCAGCATTACACTGACCACTAACGCTGGCTCAAATCAGTTTAATACAGAATTTAGAGCTGCATTTTGCAGCAGCATCACTGCACAGCTCCGTGTTGTTTATATTTGGAGGTGGGGTAAAGGAAGAAACCTACAGCAGGAGCTCGTTGAACAGGTCGGGTAACTTGCTCTTCCTCGGAGGTATGTTTCGGCTATTAGCGCTGGCTGCGGGTGCTGGGTGGGGGCAGAAGGGGCCGGGGGGAAGAGCAGGGAACAGGGCTGAACCAACCTTGTGGTCTGACCACAGGCCTGGGAGCCAGGAACTCCCAATTACCACCTTGGCCTTGCACGCTGGGATGCTCAGTGCCCGTCACCCACTCGTCCCGTCTGTAGACTGCGATCCCAGCTCCTACAGCTCTCCATATTTCTCTGAAGGCTGCTAACGGGTTCGACCTTGAACCGAAAGGAGGAGGAGTGGGTGGAGTAGCTAAGCTACTTTTTTCCTCCCTTTTTGGGCCCAAAACTAAAAATAATAATTAAAACAATCATCCTGCAGGCATAATTTGACTTAGAGTAACCTCAAGGCTTCTGTTCGGTAAATTATCCCACCTATAACAGCATGCACGGAGCACTGTATTGGCCAAAGATCAGAAGCTGTGCTAATTGCTTTGCCACTCCCCTCCGTGTGCCCTTCGTTGTTTTTCCACATTGTGTAAAATAATAAATTACTGTGATCCTTGACACAAGGATTCCCTGCCCCAGCTCTACGCACGATTACAGACACCAACTCTTCCAACAATTCCCTTCCAGCCCTCCTCTCAAAAAGCAGGTGCTCCTGCTGCCAGAACGCAGGAATGAAACGTTCTCCATAAACTCTCCTGTTACCTTGGTGCTCCCGGTATCAATAACTGTAAATCATAGCCAGGAAGAGGAACGTTCCTCTTTGCCGTTGCACTTCACAGGTCTCACCAGAGTTCAGCCATTACAGAAACCATGTTCTGAAGCAGCCTTAGACAAGAAGCATTTTGGTTTTGGACAAAAAGGCCCGTCCATCCCCAAACCCAACTCCATCTGGGATGACAGCAGCCGGTCACAGACCTCTGTAAGAGCAAGGTGTGTGTTGAAGGCTCTTCCCCAGAGTCTGTTCCTCAGCTCCTGACACTGCCCACTGCCATGTGTAACGGCCAGCAGAAGACCTCTCTGCCCAGTTCACCTCATTGCCTGCAAGCTGAGCTCCACAGTTTCTTTCCAACAGGAATAATGGGATTAAGGAAAACACACAACAGAAATTAATGGGGTTTTTTTGAAGCAGGACTTCTCAGGTGACAGCTTTCAAGGTGCTTGACACAGGAAGGGATCAACTGTCCCCAGTGACTCAAAATCTCTCCCAGGCCCACGTCTCTTACCGTGCTACAGCGTTAACCTTCGTGATGGCATTACAGCCACGTATTAACAGCAACAACGTGTACCAAATGAGCCTTTTATTGATAAGAAAGAGTGAATATCAGCTTGTAAACCGCAGGTGTGTTTCTGGGATGTCACTGCTACCAAATAAGGCCAGCTAGAAAGGAGAAGGGCAAAAGTTCAGCACACGGGCACCCTGGGCAGACATGCCTTCTTAATCGAGAGAGCTCTCTGCACTTCACGGCTTCATCCCATTTTGGATGAGACAAAGGGAATGTAGCTCACCCACTCGCAGGCATTCTTACTGTAGAGAAAGTATAGGCTCGGAAAGCCAGATTGGAATAACCATCCCGGGCTATTTCTGTGTTTAGACAAGCCTGAACTTTCCCACCAGTTACATGCATTCCAGTCAAAGTCAAGGGGGGAAAAAAAAATAATAATAATAAGGGAAAAAAAAAAAAATCAGGTGATGTGCTTTTCACCCCAAACGGTTTATACAAAACAGACTTTACAAGCAAAGTGTGTAAAATACACCAGTGCCAAGTCACCCCACTACACAGAACTGGAATGGCAGTAATCCACTTAAAAGTGAAACTCCCCTGAAGCCTAATGAGTAATAAAAGAAGTAAAGACCTCTTGTTCTTGAAACACTGAAAGTTTTGGCAGAGCTTGCTTACCCCTGCCCCCCTTTTTTCTATTTGTATACACAAGTTTTTCTGTTTTGCTCACACAGGATAACAATGATAGAGATTAAATTCAGCCCCTCTGTACACAGGGCTTGAAACACAGCAAGTTGCCTCAGATCCTCAATTCACATAGTCCCTGATTTTTAGACTATGATTTAGTACTTCATTCTTCTTAGAAGAGAATTTGGACGTTTCCTTTAACTTTGCTTCCTTCAGCAGCCACACATCTTTTGTTTCTCAATAGGAGTAGCATCCTACTACCCTATTTAACTCTTTCTGCCCTACGTGGGCTCGTCCCACGGCATAGAGAAGCTCCCCCTGCACGCCCGGATCAACGAGTGGGTTCGGAGACCATCTGCCTTAGTGCCAGGCTTCCTCGTGTCTCCCTCCATCCTCACGCCCCGCAGAAAGCAAGCTCGGTCACCGCAGCTGCAGCGTCTCGGCACCCTGCATTTGGTGTTGGCATCGTATTTAATAGATCTTTTACATTTATCAGCGGAGGAAGGTGATTCAGCACAGGCACATGGGCGCGGAGGTGTTCAGACAGGCGTTAAAAGATGTGGTATGAGGATGTTGTACCAAACAGAAGGATGAGTAGCATAGCTGTACGGCTCCAGCACTGATACTGCAGCAAAAGCTATCACCGCTGCAATTAACATCTACTTTCTTTGGAAATTGCCATGAATTTTAAGCACCGCACATCAATAAGCATTTGACAAGCCGAAGAGAAAAGCACTGTAGTGTCCAGCTTATGAAGATTTAACATAGATAAACACTGACTGCCGCAAGAAATCTCAAAACCACGCTTCCTTGGCAAAGGCAGGAGAAATCAGATTATAAATGTCACAAGTATGATTTAAGGTGTGTACCTTTTCTACGTGGTTGACATTTTTTTTTTCCAGTTAGGAAGGAACATTTCTTTACAAACACAGAGAGTCATCAACTATTTAAGGAAATAAAAATAGCATACAAATGACAGAGTATACCACAGACTACAGCTGACTGAGTTGATAAATGGAAATTTTTTGCAGTTTGTTTGGCAACTGTATTTATGTATTTTGTTAACTGTTGGCAAGTTGAGGCAAAAAGGCTCATACTTTTTCAGAGCTTTGGTTTAGAGTAGGAGGAGGAATGAAAAATTTCCACATTAGAAAGTTCTTGCTGCCAATCATATTGCTTTACAGTTAGTTTACTAAGACTTTTTCAATTAATTAATTAGCATTTTGACATCTCATGCCAGTAACACGCTGGAAGCATCAGTTTGGAAGACATGATCTCATTTAAAGCATCCCCAAAATACTACTTTTGATTCATGGAGATCAACCAACAGGCACAGCACTTACTGTCCCCTGACTAGGTATCAGAGAGAGCAGTTGAACCACCATTTCTTAAGAGTTTGCACCCATATAATTTCTCCCCACTTATGTCTCCCAGATACATTTCACTTCACCATCACCCAAAACCCATCAAGTTCAATCCAGCGGCTGGGTTTCATTCTGCCTGATCGAAGTCTTGAGCAGCTACTAAAAATGTCACAAAGAGTTTGCATCAACCTCCCCTTTCCCCACACCCTACATTTCAAAGTGTTTAGGCAGCAACAGAAAACAATTAAAGGAAATTCAGAGCTAAGGCTGAAACGTACCATATGTTTTCAAGCAGAAGGGCACAAAACATCAGTAAGCCACTGCCGAGATTACATACTCTCACTATCAGGCATTGAAAGACTACAGAACAATGTCATCTCTATTAATAACCATACTTCCTTTCTAGCACACAACCCTCTTTTCTTAATTGTCTAGCAGAGGTATTTCCATAGAAGCCACATTCCTCTTTCCCATAAGACAGCAGAAAGAGTACCAGAAGTGATTTATAGTTCCACATACATTCCTATCAGGTCTTGCATCACCCCTGACATTTGTTAATTTACGGTTTTGGGTTCTCAGAACTCAGGTCAGACTTTTTTTTTTTTGGTTCGCAATATAGACTGAGAGAATTGGACTGAGAGTCAAAATTTCACCCCTATCCTATTCTGACTTACTGATTGACCTGAGGAAAGCCACTAAAACTCCCTCTGCCCACGCTCTGCTATCTTCAGGTGTAGAACTGAAACCGTGGTGAAGACCTCTTTGCGAAGTACTCTGAGATCTAACATTTAAAAACTTTTTATGTAAGAGGTAAGACTTTTCTTAAATTCTTAAGAATAAAAATCAGGTTTCTAAAATGCTTCATAAATTTACAGAGACAAAAAAAAAAGTCATAACCTTCAATTTTTTTTTTTTTTTTTTAATTTTCATGCCCCATTTTGTGTGCCCATCATTCTCCCAAACTTGAAGCAATATCTGCTTAGCAGTCTGAAGTAATGGCAACTGAAACTTCTGAATTTTGCAACGAAAACACACATGCTAATTTCCAATTGCATTTTTTGTAGCACTGACAAAAACATCACAAAAATTCTTTAAGTAAGAAATTTAACATGTTGTTTGATGGTTACATTTGAAATACCATGCTGTGGTATTTCCTTCACTTCCCAGGTGAAGAGATATTTTCTCAGACTAATATAAATTCTTTTATGTCCAGGAAACTTGTTTGAGCACTTCAGCTGGACCACTGATCAAAGAAAAAAGTTTCCCCTCCCATGTAATTGTACTTGTCAGAACAAAACTAGATACTTAAGGTGTATCCTAGTCACCTGTTTGGTAACAGTCAGGTAGAAGTCCTCATCTGGTTTAAGCACTTTAAAAATCTGAAGATGTTACTGCACTTATTGAAAACAATGCAGTAAACATACCACTACACATTAAAATGCTTTTCGGTATTTAATAAGACTGTATCATTTGCCAGAGCAGACTGGATTCAACCTAAGCATAACAACAGGCTGAAATATCTAGAGGGGGAAAAAAAAAAAAAAGGCAAAAAGCATGGAGAACATAGTGCCTCAAACTGCTTGTTTGGTTTGGGGGGGGGCTGGTTTGTTTTGGTGTTTGGGGTTTTTTTGTTTTTAAGTATAGTAAAATATGATTATTAAAGTTACGCTGTCCTTCCTGGCAATTACCATTTCTTTATTGAAAAAAATCTCTTGCTTCCCACAGGAAAAAGGAAAATAACACTTATTGGAAATTGCATTACCTGCAGCATAGAAAGGATATTGAACAAAAAGAGGTAGATAACTATGACTATAAAGAGGAACCTGACCTCATTTTGGCCATCTGAAATGTTCCTGAGCCTGCATTAAACGTATAGGCTGCCTTATAAAGGAGAACACAGGTTGGATGAAGGGCACGAGTTCTGTCAGACCGCATCCACTTTCACTTTCTCTCCCTTCCTCTTCAGTTTTAGACGTATATAGAAGTTAAGACTAAAAGTCACAAGAAACGCTAATTGCTCTTGAAAAACAAAAATCTCTACTAACGCAAGCAAAGATTATGCCAAGTAACTAGAAGTTTCTTAAAACACTTGTCTTCTGAATTCCCCAACAACTTCCTGAGCATATTCATCTGGAAAACAGGCGATGATGCCTCTTTAACTTCGTTTACACGTTGAAATTATCAACTTTTCAGAAAAATACGTGTATCTTCTTGTGCCTTGCCTTATGAAAAGCAATACTAACCAGCTTCCAGGTTTCCAATTTACAGTCCGAAGACAAATCAAAATCCCAAGACCCAGATCAGCCATGAGGGAGAGGGAGGGCAATGGAGGCAGGGCTCGAGGCAGAGCCCACAGCCGCCGCGTTAGCCGTGATGTATTCTGGGCCTCCTCAAAAAGGTGACTTAAACCTTCAGAAGAAAAAGCAACGCTCCACATCACTCAGTATTACTCCCTCATCACTGCAAAAAGAAGCATCAGACAAGCAAAAAAAAAAGAGCACGTCGAATGGTTATCAGCTCATTAGTCGGCTCTCAACCAAAATTTATGAGGCTATTTCTTATGAATGTTTTTGGACGCTGTTAGTTGCTCCACAACCAGCAAGGCCATCCGGGTCTGAGCCTTTATTTTTTGGTGTTTGGTAGCAAAGCAAACAACAGTAGCTTTTATGTAACTTAGTTCATGTATTTGTGTGTTTGCCCTTCCTCATTTGCCATGAAGAAAGGAGAAGTTCTCTTATACTCATTTTCTCATACCAGACAAGCTACTATTAATATTACTAATGTAGCTCATAGTAGTCCAATTCACAGAGCAGGAGTTTAATATTTAAAAATTCAAATTATTTAAAAAAAAATACAAAATGCAAGAAGAAAGAAAGCATGGACCAATATAAACGCCATACTAAACACAAGGAGGTGAACAGCAGGAAAAAACAGTCAGGATTTTCAGCATGAAGGAATGAACTTTGGAAGTAGACTTGCTTTGCAAAAAAGGATTCTTTTTTAAATTGAAATAAAACCTCTGATATTAATATTATCACCAGTTTTTTAAATTTAATTGGAAAACATAACTAATTTGATTCTAAGTAATCTAGAGAAGGAACTTTGTAGCCAAGTCCTAAATAAAACATACAACTGAAATAATCTTCACTTTGCAAGTATGGATTTTACCTGAAAAATTGTTTTAAAAGTGTCCTATCATAAAGTAAAAATGTCATCTGCATGCCATTCCCCTGCAACACAAAAACAAAACAAAACAAAACAAACCCTGTCAAGAAAACTTTCCCACAGAAAAGGAACTTCTGGCCAGCTCTACTTGATGACAAGAGATAAGAAAGTACCAGGGCGGATCCATGGTTTGCAAAGTGTTAGGCACAAAGGCTCAGAAAAATGTTTTTTAATGGCAGCATTTTTTATCTTCTCCACCCCTGTCTTTATCTCCCCTTTCATTTTGGTATAGCTTTCTTTCATATTTCTCCCTTCTTACCTTTATTATTCCCTACTTTCCTAGTGTAGGAGGTACATGCTGATGATCTCTGTAATAATGTGGCTCTCCCTCACTGTTTGAGGTGGTTGTCTTGGTGTAAGTGGAATTAATACCTTCTGATACATTAAATAAGTAAATTATAGAAGGTAGTGGTGTTATATTAGATTGCATTAAAGAGAGAGAATGATGTTTGAGTAGCACTTGTCAGAAGGGCACGTTGGGCCTTGGTGAACCAGGAAAATAAGCGTTCGGAAAATCCTGCCTGGAAAACTATCAAGACACTCTTCACCTTCAAGGAAACCTAATCCCCGCTAGAAAAAAAAATCCCACTCTACAGTATTTCAGATGCACATGTTCAAACCTGGGACCGCCTAGAGATGTGCAGTTTTATTCTCTCGTGTGAAAGGGAAACAAAAGTTCACCAAAAATCCCTCTGCCAAAGCTGAAGAACTTCACGAAGATGACATTTGGTGCTAATATTCATCTCTCAGTGCTCATTCAGCACTCGCATTGAGAGAGTCAGAGTTAGCAACATCTCTACTCGTTTGAAATGAAGGAACAACTTAAAAAAAGGCGCTAATGGCATTTCATTTACAGTTCTAAAAACCCAATAGCTTTCTACTCTGCCCTGTGGTTTGACCACAGCCCTCACACCTCCGATGTGATGATACGCTTCCCAACCACAGAGCAAAGCATTGCACTTCCACCTTACTCACAGGAGCTGCAAGGAAGGATAGATGGTCTTGAGCAAGCAAATCCGTATGTTGCAAGGCAAGGTTCCCATTAGCTACCATTCTCCAAAGGAGGTATTGACTGTAACTCTGAATTTGCTTCACCACCTGGTCTCAGCTGGAAGCTTACTTTAACTAAAATTTTGCCTTGCTACAAAGCATAGTTATTTATCCTGAGCAACGAATTATCCTGACAGATACATCAAGATTGCATATACTATACAAAACTCATTCATCTTCCAACTGTCTCATGAGGTCTTATGACTTCCATCCGGGTCCACGACACGTTCATCCAAGTGAGCTGGAAATGTCCCCAGGCTTCTGGGGAACAACGGTGCTGCAGCCAGAGATGCGCCTCAAAATGCTCCGCAGAGTCTTGTTGAAAAATACGTTGTCAGACCACAAAGTCTGACAAGTGGGTGATTACATCCAAACCATCTCACATGCTGGGATTCAAGCTGAAAAGCCCATATTTATTAAGAACCAGGTTTTCTTTGGGTTTGCTTTTGCTAAGCATTCATTTTATTTCCACCACCCCCACCCCTCAAGAACTCTAAGCAGAATCATTTTGCAGGATCTGAACCTAGCAAGATTTATCAATTTGAGTAATTTTCTTTAAATCCCATCTCTGTTTCACGTAAGTATGGACCAGAAAAAGTGGATTTTTAAGGCAGACTGCACTTTCACTACCGTGCATAATGAAACCCCAGCTTCCACAATCCTCTGACCTTTTGGTCACCCTTACCATGTCCCCCAGAAATGCCAGAGGGCTTCAGGAACTGCTGCTCCGTGCCGGTTTGCTTGCCTGCTCTGCTGTACTGGGGAAAATATATGCATTGCTCTTTACACAAACTGTGTATTTTTGACAGTTTGAAAGATAAGCAGAAATTAAATTTTCATTTTCTAGAAACTGTTTTAGTGCAGAGGTTTTAAATAAACGGAATTTTAAAAAAATGGACAAAATTAAAGCAAAACAAACAACAGCCACATCCCAGCTAACTCCCTTTGGGAAACCTACGGGAACATCACCATCTCTGAAACCTGCCGTGCGCTCTTAAAAATCAACCTGCAGCAAGTGGCATCTTTCTGTGACCACCGCTGGAGTTAGTCCTTTGCACCTTGCAGATGGCACACCTCATTCCTCAGGAAACCACCTCAAGAGCTGCATGGACGCTTCTTCGGTCACTCGTCTTTGACCACCGCTTCCCTGCAACAGCTCTGGTGCCTTACCCCCAGTGAAGCAGTTCAATTTTCCAAAGCAGAACATAAATGAATAAACAAACATGGCTAAGATGATAGTTAGATCTCACCCAAACCACGGGAGGCACATGCCTCAGAAGAGAAATGGAGCAGCGGGGCTGCAGTGCAAGCTGCTAGATGAAGATCAAGTTATGGCCGGGTCCAACTCTCCCTCCCAAATAGTTTTAACAAACCCTTCCACACAAGCTGCAGCCCAGCATTCCTGCACCATCTGCACCATGCCAAACTGGGAGTAAGTTTAATCAGGTTTTTTTTAAGTTTTTTAAGGCATCAATTCAGCATTTTTTGTTAACTGAATGCCAAGTTTCATTTCAGTATTTCATCATCAAAACACATATATTTATTTATCCATTCCATCGTGATTATACCTGAACCACTGTGATCCACACCCAAAATCACTAGACAGCAGTATAATTAAACTAAAGGTGAAAGCTAAGGCTTATTTTCAGTTGGCTAAAATGTGGTTGGAATTTAGGCAATCCTGCTAATATAAAGCCCCTATTAGATTTTATGAGAATTAAGGTGTCACAAAAGCAAATATGACATAACAAATTAATAATGCATTTACTTCATTTAAAAAAAAGGCACCTCAGTTCCCTAATTCAGTACAAAAAAAATGTATAGCACACAATATTCCATATAAAACCTTTTCCATGGGTTAAAACATCAGCTCTCTCAATGACTATCTTGAAGTGGTATTTTAACAACAATATCACCAGATGATCTTGGTTTACAAAATTCGTTCACCTTTCCTCCCCTCTCCTTTATTTTTGAAGACTTGTAGGAGCTAGAAACAACTTGAAGGAACAATAATATACTACAAGATATAAACTACACACCTAATGAATACTCTGAATTTTTGCATCTGGAAACAAACCAAAAAAATTCATGTGAAAACAAGAGTTCTTACAGTTATGATTCAAGACGACACTTAAGTCACCACAAAAACAAAATCTCGCCTATGGTTTTCTGGTTTGGATCAACTGGCTACTTCAGAGCCCATTTAGGCAATCAAACTGCTGATGGAATAACTGTGCTGTCGTCCCCAGAATGATTTTGGTTTAATTTGAATTATTTTTTGGATCCCTCATGGGAAAAGAATGTGCAGCACTCGTTATTCACAAGCCTAATACCCTGAGCTTTTCTGGGACAAAGGCAACTAATACTTTCTACATTCATTTGATGTGGAAATGCACGTTCTCAGCTTGTGCAATAATACATGACAAGTTAACCCAACCTTATGACCTCTGGCCAAGTTAACTACACTTCTTCCCTAATGAAATACACAGTTGACCAGCAAAAGCAGATGCTTTGTTGGCCTATCCCATTAAAACATATAAATGCAAGTATCTAGAGATGTTTTGCATTCTACTCCTATCAAGAAATCAGGTAGCTTTCCCTAATGTTGAGATTGCATGTTTACCATAAAGTGGGATCTTTCACTTGCTACAGGAATCATGCATATGCCCCTGTTCACCTTGGGTCTTTTAAGATAAGACCAATAGTTCTGGTGACAGGACTAAGTGGCCTAGATACCCTAGTGACATGAATAGCCAACAAGGCTTTCGTAGGAAAAAATTATGAAGAAAAAATTATTTGAATTCATTTACCCACAGAAAGGTTTCTGATGCTAAATGGCTACAAAATTTATCCTACAGTCTCTGACCAGCAAATTTGCCAGGCAGCATACGGGAAATCTTTTAAATTTCCTGTGTAAATGATTACATATATCTCCCCCCTTTCCCCCCGACAACGTGATTTACAGCCAAAACATTGGCAAATCCCTCAACTGAAGCCTGAAGAGAGATCTTTCCATCATCAGAGTTATTTTAATGCAATCTAAGCTTTGCTGTGGGTGGGTTGAAGCAGATTCTAAAAATACTCGGATTACACAGAGCATTTCCAAGTCTGCCCCTTCCCTAATAGAGGGACATCTGAAATGGCTTGTGAATATAAAATAGGATGGTGGCCTTTAAATAAAAACAAGTAACACCATATAGGTTTGTGCACAGGAGTTGTCAGTGCTTGATATATCTTGGGATGATGAAGCTTCATGCAGTGACAAGCTGATTAAAGTTACAGGTCCAAATCACAGAACAGGTAACCTTTGCGGTCTAAGGCAACGTATAAATGGTACTATTTTAAACAAAAACAGAAATGGAACTAAAATCTTGAAAACTTAGTAGGTTTTTGTAGCAAGACCGTGTAAGAACAATACGCAAGAGAACGCTCATTAAAAACAAACAGAATTTGGCGTCATACCCCAGATATTAGATTTGATGTCATTACTTACCAAGCCAGCTATTGGAGTTGACAGACGATTGATCTTCTTAATGATGCCAGGTTTGATCTTGTTAATCAAACTAAAAAGAAGTCATATGATTTTCTGTTACATAATCAACTTTATTTAAGCATGAGCATCAATGCTTATTAAGACATACTTTACATAGAGTCCTAACTTATATGACTTGAACCAAGTAAATTTGAACTTATTAACGCCCCCTAATTTTTTTTTAAATCAGTTTTCCAAGAAGCGACAAGCAACAACAGATTGTAGAAGCAAAAGTGGGCCAAGTCACAAACACACACAGAAAGGGATTTCTGAGAATGGCAAAGTCAGAAAGAAGAAAAGAAAATGCTTGGGTAGGCGTAGGCAAAAATGGATCTGTGTTTCTACTGCATGGGTGGTGATGTTAATCAGGCTCAAATTTCCCATTTAAAGTTTTTCTTCACATAAAAGTTCTGATGCAGACGATGTCGAAAATATATCAGAATATTAATTTTCAGAGTTCAGTGTGAAAGCACTGATATTGCTGTAAGTGTAAGAAATCAACTCAGTTTTCATAATGCTATCAAGCCCATCATGATGTGTGCAACAATCATTTTTGACACATATAATTTACACGCGCAAGTCATTTTCAGTCTCAGCCAGAAGAGATTGCACCTCATATCACTCTTACTTTATATAAAATTCATAATTAAACTGAGAAGATAGGGCAGACTAACGCATCACTCTTGAATACACAAGCCCAAATGCACACCTTGTCCTGCAGTGAGGATGAAGAACAGGATTCCTTGTACCTTCATACCCAGGTTTTCAGTCACGGAGGCAGGGAAATACTGTGGTTCACTGACTTATATGCTAGACCACAGGATCAACAGAGAACGGGGACCTCAGGACACCCTGCAGACTTCATCTGCCTATATAGCTTTGAGAATTTTGGGCTTGCTCCTTCTTCTTGTTGCTGCTTGTCTGGCCAGTCCCTTTACCCCAGAAAACATCAGTAAGGTTTTGTGATCTGCCCCCGTCAATGCAGAGTCAGGACCTGAAGTTTAAAACTCTATGTGGGAAAAGGCATTTTTTGCTCAAGCTGCAAATTTATTTGGAAAAGAAACAAAAAGAACAGAGTTTACCTATACACACTGGTATGGAAGATAGATTTCTAAGTGCCTGCAGAAGAAATAATGGCTGCAGGTCCTGAGATTTTTCAACTGCATGAAGTTATTCAGTAAACAAAACACATGATGACTTTTCCACAAAAAAAAAAGTGATACATTGAGCCCTAATTTATTTATTTATTTACCCACATTTTTATTTGCTTTATTGTACTTCAGAACACGAAGTAACATGCGATTGGGAAAACTTTAGTGACTTCCTTCCTCTAATGTATACACAGGAGATACGGTATAATGTAACAGGCTTCATTTTGTCAACCACTGATCAGGAGTTAAGATGCACACTCGGTCATTAAGTGGGCCAAACAAACCAACTGGACTGCTATAGCAATACAGGGTGCAAATGCAGGTCTTATCTGCTATAGTTTAAGTCAAATATACCATCTCCAGAAATAATACAACTGTGGACATTAAACTAGCCATGTCACAGGTGAACCAAGGAAATGGGCAATGTCATGTCTACTTTGCCTCCACTATTTAAGATCTTGCGCTCTATTGACTTTGGTGAAAACTGGACATCTGAAAAGCTTTCCCCATCTTGCTCTTTTCCGTTTCCACAGAATTTCTATGAAAATCACTTCTCCTTGTACGTCAAGTATGTCAAGTTTAAAATTATGACACAGGAGGACAACTATATGATTTAGTGCAACATAATGAGGCATCTTTTGCTTTAAAGAAAGCTGCATGCCTCCTAAGGCAAGATGCTCAGCTGAAGAAATTACAGGATGTTTTTCTTGCATATGGCTATTAATTACAGATAAATTTAACTGATTTGAATTTGGCAGATGGAGGCTCATATTCTTTCGCCAAATAAGCGTCAACAATGAAGATATCAGAGGATTAGAATGTATCAGTTCACTGCCAATTTTTAAAGACACTATTTAAAAGTTACAGCTGAATACAATACATACATCCCACTAAACATATACCTGAAGAAATACCTTCTTATTAAAAGTATAAACTATTTTCATTACCACATTCAGTCTAGTTAACATTTGATTACGTAAGTAATGAAAATACAGTGTCCACCTCTACAACATTCAATCTTCAAATTGAATCAACTCCCTCGTATCACAAAGGTAACTGCAGAAGCAACTAGCAAGATAGACTGGATGGGCAAAGGGCCCAAAGAGAAAAATAGAGGCAAGGACAGAAAACACAGTAATATTCACAGAAGGGAAAAATGTGGGAACGTTGCCTTTTTGCATTTGCTTTGATATCTTTGATAGTTAAAAAAAAAAAAAAATTAGAGAACTGAACCTTTATAAATATTTTCTGAAAGTTAGCTTGGCTGAAATGATTTAAGAATGTCTCTGAGATATATTTGAGATTTTTTTTTAAATGTCCCAGGTAGTCAGCCAATGAGATTTCTCTCTTACTGGCATTCTAATGACATTTACACCTGCCGTTCCTTAAACTACTAAGGGATTAGCACAGCTTCCAGTCCTGGAAACCTGTTCCAGTAAGTACAGAACCAATTACAGATATGTGGAAGAGACCTGACAAGTGGACATTTTACACCTCTGACTCAGCCTAGCAACGAAACCAGACAAGTCCCATTATTGCCAAGCCTATAATAGATAAGCACAAGGAAGCTTTTTTGAGAAAGCACTCCAGAAAAAGCTGAGGTCAGAGTTTGTTGTTGAAAGCAGTAACTACGTCAGTCCAGATAGTACTGAAACCTGGACTGCATGTGCGTATACATGACAACATATTTCTACGTTATGCTGAGACCCAATCCATTTACTTTTATCATCCTAAAGTGTTTGGGTTTGGTTTTTGGTGTTTTTTTTTTTTTTTTTTTTTGTAAAACAAGTATGTTTTTATAAAGTATGCCAAATGACATCCAATAGATTCTACATTATTGAGGTACTTGGATGTAACCATAAGAGCAGTATTAGTAAGTAATAGACGCATGAAATCAAAGGCCTGCCTGTTATCTTTAATTTACAATTTTGTGTAAAATTAACTTCTGAAATGTAGTACTTTTTAAAAGAAAACTTCTCTGGGTGTAGAGTTCTCTGGTAGGAACAGGTAGCTTTCAGGATTTAGAGAACAACTGGCACGCAGAGTTTACAATAATTTCTTATGGGCAGGTGGGGACGGGGAACAAAAAACCCAAACCCCAACAACAACAGGGGGTATACAGATAACCGAGTGCCTTACTCCCAGCCGTGGCCACACCACCTTGTACAAGCTGAAGAGAAAGCCCAGTGATACCATATCAACTGGCCAGAGGATCAGCATGACCCTCTTGCTAACACACGAGCAAGTGTGTAGGACAACGCGTGAAACACAGATCTTGAGAGACGATGTTTAAAAGCTGTTCAACCTTCCCACAGCAAACAACAGGTATAAAAGAAAAAAGGTAATTACTTATTACAAAATATTTTTGGTACTTAAAAAAAAAAAAATACAGAGGCCAACAAGGAAAGAGGCCAACTGATGTTAAAGTAAAGGATTTTTATATCAGTAAGTCAATACTCACTCGCACAACAGGACTCCATTTTCCAGAGCTGCTCGAAAGTCTTTGGTTCCAAAGCTTTTCCCAGTAACTGTCTACAAAAATAAGAACTGGGAGTTAATTGGACACACACACACACAATCAGGACTAGCAAGAGTATCTAAATAGTAAAAAACAAACAAAAAAATCTTTTCAATTCAACACTTAGTTCATAATATCTATTATTTTCTTATATTAATTTCAAAAGAAATAAGTATTTTAAAATAAGTTCTTTATGCCTCAAAAGAAGTCAGATCCAACATCTTCAAATAGTTTCCTCTAGCGTAAACCAATCTTCAGCTGAATTCTGTGGGAATACTTATTATTTTCTAAAGCAATACCAGCCACACTGAAAAGCATAAAATAAATTTCAAACAGAAGTGCAAAAGAGAGAAAGTGTCTTTTATCTCCTACTTCATTTTACAGCGTGTATACTCACGATATCCGGCACAAAGTATTTTAATAGGGCTTTTTTTCCTGCCACTTGTACCTAAGGCACTGTGACTAAAGAACCACTCCGGCAAGTCTGTCCTACCACGTGCACATCAATTCCCATTACTTGGCAAGCAGTAGGACTACACTAATGGGACTACTTTTTATATCCAGAGTGAAAAGCAGTGAACAAGAACAATGTCTTATAAAGGACTTAAGATACCCAATGCCAAAAGCATCGCCTACAGGTTTTCAGCAAAGTTGTTTTCCAGAAAAAAAAGCTTTGCTTCTGGCATTAACTCCCTCCACCTCAAACAAGATCTTCAAAGCAGCACCTCCAAGTTTAAACTCTTTTGGATTCTTCCTACTAGATCCCCCCTCTGCCCATGCTCCTTGAAGGGACCAAATCGGGCAGATTTCTTATAAACACCCAGATTAGTAACCCACATGCAAGTCAGATAAGGAGGCAATATTCCCGAAACAGTCCAAAAGAGGGTTTTACCCCAGTTGGGTATAGAAATCAAACAGTAGGAAGGGTACTTATTTGTGCTTAGAGGCCACCAGGTTCAGTCACCGGCTAATTATGAACCTCCCTTTGGGGATCGTGACCATCCCCGATACTGCACAGGACTTCAGGCACACAATTAGAAGTGCTGTGGAACCTGTGTGCATCCAGACCAAAGCTACTGGTTACCACAGTAATTAAGGAAATTAGTAGTGAAACAAATGAGCTGTGCTTGGTAAAAGAGCAGAGGAAAGGATGTAGCTCTTTAAGGACCTGTTACATCATCATCCTATTATTTTTTTCCTAAATTGCAAAAGGAATGCATACTAACATCAGAAATGCTAGAATATAAGCAAGTAGTTTTTATATGTTATTTTTTAATTAAAAACCTGTAATTTCAATCTCCTTATTGAGAACAAATTTAGATGTTACAAAAATCTTCTTCAGGATTTAAGTTTTTTTTCTAGGATTTAACAAATAAGGTGAGAGAAAGAACTATGACAAACCAACTCAAGATAAGAAAAATTTCAACATTCAGGTAAAGGGGGAAAAAAAAAAATCAACCCCAAAACATTTAACAACAACAAAGGATGACAGTGATTCCCCTGGGAGAACTTCATTTTATACAATATTCCTTTAACAGTCTGTTCTTACAGAAGAGTAGATGTTGCATCTTAGCAATATCATTTCCAAGAATAATTTCAAAACACGGCATCTGAAAATTACCCTTATCTCAAGTAAAATACAGCCTTTTGCTTGCAAATTTGTATAGAAAGCTGTTCTATTTCATGATAATAATTTTGAGGAAACTAGCCAATGTAACATAACAGCACTGAAAGTTTAAATATAAATATTCGTGTTCCCTAGGTAATAGGGAATATGTGTTATAAAATAAGCCCTTCATTCTGCAAGCTAGAAACTTGAAGTTTGCATGTCATACAGCAGAACTGTACTGTAAGAGGGACTGTAGGACGGGGGTCTAGCTTTATGGTTATGCTTCAAACTCCAATCAATTCTTAAGAGTCCAAACATTATTCTCATTCTGGAGTTGTCGCTGACATCTATGGGAATACACAGTCCAAATGTTTGGTTTAATATAGAGACTTTACTGGTAACTCACGCATGCAATAGATGGTGAGATGTTTCCTTCACCTAGAGCTGGGCCAATCCCAAACGTGCAATGTCTTATATATCCGCAAACAACTTTCACACTGAAATTCCTTAAAAAAAAAAAAAAAAATCCTAGAACTGCAGCATGTAACTAAGGAGGTCACTCCTCAAAAATTATTCTCAAGAAGTCACAGAAGCTCCTGCATGTGTCACTGAAGACACATTAAACTTCCGCATAGCCCCTCCAGAACACACAAGTGCCACGCTGCAGTGCATAATTGCGTTTTCGTGATGCATCTTGTAGTCTTTTCCAGGAAAAAAACCCCAACACCTCAGTCTCCAAAATGATGTGTGGAACATTTGACTGCCACGAAGTCTTCAGGTACATGACCGCAGGTAACTAGAAGCCATCCTTGAACAACAAGAGAGTCCAACTTGAGCACAAGGTTGTAAATGCTACTATTAAGACTTGCAGACCTCTTAATATTACATCAGAGGACATTATACTGGAAGCATTTTGACTAAGTTATTTGTGCAGCCACTGTGGCAATCAACACTGATTTGATATACAGGATGGAGCTGTCAGACCAATCTTGTGGCCCACAGATTTTGATGACTACGTGGTTTGTTGACATTAAAATAAAAGCATCAGTACTGCCAAGTTAAGTTTCATCAATATTGACTTTTAAAGGATAACTAATAATTAAGTAATTAAGAGGTATTCTCAAGGAACAATTTAACACTAGTGGCTTGAAACCGAAACATTTTCCAAGTTGCACAACACCTTGAATTTGTTGATGTCACAAAAATAAGTACTCCATTTTAAACCAAGCTTTCAGGCAGAGATGGAGGACTTTTCTCAGCACAGACTTTCATCCAGCTTACACCCATTGCAAGGCATCACGCTCAGCTGTAACTATTATAGCCTACATAGGAACTAGGTATCATTAAAAAAAATGGAAAGCCAGGGACTGGCTGAGAGTTCCCTGACTTTTAAGAACCTGAGATATTACAACTTCAAACAATGTCTATGATTTGTGAGTCACTGTTTATTCACTAAAACTGGTTATACTGGGTGTGGTACTCTTATGTAATAGGCATAATTGATTTTGGACAATTTTTCAACCGCTTAGGCCATGTGAGCCACCAAATAATAAAGAAAAATATCTTTCAAAAGCAATTTTTATCCATGTTTGAACAACATCTCTTTTCAAATTATGTCTCTTTTCTCTCCTTCATTCAGCTGAATGTATTCTGCTTCTTTCTCTGCTTTTTTGATAGAAAGAGAACAATGACATAATTAAAGGCTATATCATAAAATCACATTTAATTGCTGCTATAAAACAGTTTGAATTTATTTTTGTAAGACAGCGTCCCCTAATACTCTGGTAACTTGCAATTGCCAGGTCCAAGCAATTTACTTCAAACAGTATGCAAATCAAGTCTTTACTTAGATTTAGACATTTAAAAAATGCTTACACACACATACAGAGGGCTAGTTTAATTTCAGGTTTGCTGTGATTCCTGTAGGAGGAGGCAAATCAAGAAGAAATAACCAAAGATCAACCATTCTGAATATGGCATGACATCAAAATCATGATGGACTGAACAAAAAGCACATGGCACAGAAAAATGTTAATTATATGCCTCAGTACCAAAATTAACATTGAGTACATTTCTTTGGATTGTCCTACTAGAGGCCAAATATAGCTGATCACTAATAGGCCTTCATTGCCTTAAAAGCTATTCAAAGTTGAAAGATTTTTCAGTGTTAATAAAAAATACTAAGGGAGGTCATGTCAAGTTGCTTCCATGGTTTACACTGGTTTGAACGGCTTTAGCAGAAAGGCAGCTCTACCGCAGGACGGTGGACATTTTCAAGTGGGTTGGTTTCCCATACATACCACCACATGCAACTCAAAGTGCAAGGGACTGGTAGGCTTCTCAATTTAACTTTGCTGTGGTGGAAACACCAAAGATAGACTCTCCCCATCCAATGCAAGACTTACACCACATACACAGGCACGCTGGCTAACCGATTCTCCATCACAAAAGCGTTAGCTGCTCAGAAACAAGGAGATAGGACTGCATCAAGCCCAACCTGTGACCTGAACGATACCTTGCTGCAGAGGAGCCGGGTACTCGCCATCCACCCGGCTCTGCAGTTCATGCTGGCCAGCCCTGCCCTCTCCATCTCTTTCAGAGCTCCTCTGCCACTGCCCCACGTAGACTACACCACCTCAGACCATGCAAGGACCCCACACACCCATTTGAGAGAAATGCTAACTGCACCAGTGAAGCACACAGCTCCCTGACGTAGGGTCATAGGTTAGGGATGGAAGATTCAAGAAAGATACTGAACCACATATGATAGCAACAGCCTTAATGCAGGCTCACCCAAGGATCTCACAGGGCAATCAATTAATCAGACAGCAACCTCAAGGATACTACACTGATTTATGAACTTCAGGTCCCCAGCTAAGACTGCAGCAAGAAAAGCCCAGTTTATCATGTTGCAGAGGGCTGCTCACGTGCTGTAGGGAACTGGGACAACAATACAAATCTGACGCTGCCGTTCCATCCCCACTACAGAATTTCGGCTACGCCTGCCAGTTTTTGTCGCAGTGCCTGTCTCAGCGGATCACCTCACATATGCATCAATGTCTGAATTGCTACCTTGCTAACGGCCTTTCTTCCCCCTACCCCAGTTACCAAAAATCTGGATCAGATTACATGGCAAATGGCTCCATCCTTACATAATCCCAGCATTACATATCTCCGTTTACAGCACTCGCTTGGCTCTAACCGCCTCATCCAATATATCACTCCAGAACAGTACTGTTACTGTAAGATGCACAAGAAGATATATAGGCTGCACCCACAGCCAACAAGCAAGCGTTCAAGACACTCCCAACGCTCTGGCATCTGTACTGCTTGGCAGGGCCTGGAAGTAGATTCATGACACATTTTTAAATGGTATTTCGAGTCCGCTGCATTTTATATGCAGTTGTCAGTAACATGCTCTACCTCAGCTTGACAGATTTTGTCTTTTAGGGTCTGTCACGCCGGAAGAGTAACACCACCACAAAAAAAAAAAAGTAAAAAAAAAAGTAACACAAAAGCAGTAGGGATTTTTCCCCTCTTCTGCGTTCCTCTAGGAACTGGTGGTGCTTCTGGACTGTGACAATGAGTAACTGCTTTGTGGGACACTTCAGATGCACTATCCAAAGTCCTGCCTCCCCCTTTCATGGCTATTTGTAGTCCTGTTTAAATGCCATGCAGGAGATAAGCTTGTCCTTGAATGGCGTATGTGGTAGCTATCAACAAAAATGCTGCCATTACACTTTGGATTAAGGAGCTTGTGGTGTTTGGCCTTTGCAGACTTCCTGTCCAGTTTTCTCCTCCCCACTGGTTCTTCCTCTCAGAATTTATTAAAAAAACAAAAAACCCAAACAAACCAACCAACAAATCTAAAAGAAACCCTAGCATGGCCACAATTTGCTCCGGTAGTCAACTGATTTGTCCAAATCCCTCCCAAAGGGCAGATGGTAGGAACCATATTCAGAGGGTTTCTGCACACAATCTTGAACATGCAAGTGGCAAAGTCAGGCTGGCCACCATCTGGGTAAGAAAGCCTTTAGCGTTGCAGCGAACAGCCCGACCACAGCGGCTACTAGCTTTCTCAAAGTCAAACGGTGGAGAAGAGCGGCTCATTTCTGAAGCAAGCAGGATCTGTCTCCCTGAATCTTGGCCCCTGGGAAGATGTACAGAAAGAGTGGGCATTCATATCTTCCAGCCATGGGAGAACGCTGCTGGCATTTCACCTCTGGCAGCAGGCGGGATGCCAGGTCTAAAGCAGCCAAGGTCAGAGAAAGAACCGTGCTGCTGTCTTCCCTTCCAATCACAATTTAATTCAGGGTCCAACAAACTCCTGAGAGGTCAACAGGTGCTCAAGAAGCTGGTATTCACAGAGGCTTTCCCGGTCAGCTGTCCAGCGATGAACTTATGACACTGCCCAGCCTAACAACTTCACAGGAGTCAAGAGCAAGGCCTGGATTTCTACAAAAGGAAGCTCCTCATTTCTAGTCCTCACACCTCATTGCTAAAATCCATGACAGGCACGACTCCACTGAGGAGAAGAGCTGGGGTGGCTGGAAATAAGAAGAAAAATATCTACCAAGAAATCTGTTGTATAATCTAGCTGCACAGCAAAAGTAAGAAGGCTGAAGAGGATGAATATTTTTGCCATTGACCACTTACGCTGGTCCATGTGAATGCCCACCTTTGTATCCATAAGACTTCTGTTCTTCAATTGGAATAATTCCTGCTCTGTTGCTCAATGCAAAGCTGCACTCTCCTGTTTAACCCCATACCCCAAATCCCTGGCCATCATTTCATTTCAGAGAATGTGGAAATTTTTCAATCTTCAGCCAAAATTGCCTTTGATAACAAACCAGAACAAACACATATAAAAGGAAATGACTGATTATTGAAAAAGTCTTACTGTTATTTTCTATCATCAACATAATGATGGGGTCTTATTGTGGTATGCCTTCTGGACAGACATGCCAAGGACTCCTGAAATAACATACAACTACATTTTTACAAAAGATGAAGAAAAACAATGAATAAGGGGTAAGCAAAGAGGCACATGATTACTTGTGTGGTAGGTGCGAGAAGCATAGATCTCTGCTCATCAGCTGCTTACACTCTGTTTTTTCAGCTCTTCTGTCAAATTGCATACAAAAACACAATCTGAAGGATGGAAATGAAGTTTTTGTTCCAATATTGAAAGGAAACCCCGACTTAGGGGAACAATACTGCAGAAAGAGCAAGGATAAACATTTGGGATCAATCCATTCAGTCAAGCTTCCCCCCTGCCCCAAACAAGATCATCCCACAAAATAGCAAGATTAATAAGCTTACTGTTCTTTATACTGATGACTGTACTGACAGGTGTCAAACTAAGAAAACCAACATACGTTATTTTGTGTGATAAAAAAGGTCTCGCTGTATTTGCAGAGATGGGCAGCATAAACTAGATGGAGGTAGGTGTTCCAGCAGGACATAAAACTTGCAAACGCAAGGTGCAATTTGAGTGACTAGGAATCTCTGAAAAATCAAGTCACTGAAATTTTAATGTAATGATACAGTTACATCTGATTTATTTGGATACTATCAATTCCGTAAACAGTTTAAATGCACACCAGGTTCTAAAGCTGCCATCCTAATTGATGCATGCTGATTTCAACTTTAACCAAGCACTTACTTTCTCACATGTATTTGCAACTAACTTCAGTTAAATAAAAGTGGATGCTTGTGCACCTTCCCAAAACAATAGAAGAGTAAGATGATGATTTTTTTTTAAGATTTGCCAGGTGAGCTCCATACTAGCTCAGTGGTTGGTGGTAAAAGACGGGTGGCAGTGGGCGCCTTAACCGTAAATGTTCCTAATTAAGCAGAGAAAAGGACAAAATCATCATGAGAAAACAATCCAAACATTCAGTTCACCCCGAAACAAGAAACCAACCACTGAATTCCTTAAATATGCAAAAACCTGGTTGATTAAAAGTTGTCTTTTCCAAGTAATTCACAGTGTAATGGTGGTGTACTAGAGCTGGGTGTTTGTTTCTGCCACAGGGGGGAAAAAAAGAAAAAAAAAGTTAAACATACCCAGGGAATGAGGAATATGAAGGAACAGTTTCTAGAAAAGTGATCAACTGAGATAACAGAAGAAGTGGCAAGCAGAGGTTCCAGTTTCACTGCTTAGGTATCTTTTAATGATCATGTTTCATAACATATGCGCTCTCATGCTAGCCAAATTTTGAACTTGCCCATTGTGAAAGTCAGTCACTGTATATAATTTTTTAATCTTTTTTTCCCGAAACATCTACCTCTTCAGCACTGCATTGGTTGTTACCTGACTTCAAGCTGTTAACGCCTTTCCAAGCTGGGGAATAAGCAATCAAGAGATAAACGAATCTGTTCATAGCTGTGTCTCAGCTGGAGTCCTACATAGTGTCCACCTGGGTCATAGAAAAAGGTTGCCCTGAACAGGAAACCAGTATGTTCTCAACATCTCCCTTAGGAGGTTGAAATAGAAAGACTAGAAGAATACCAGCAACAGCACAGCCCAGAAAAGAGGACTTGCACTAAGACTTACACACACCACAGACAGAAGAAGGTTTTGTTGGGCTGGTTGAGCAGTTCAGTCACAGAAGAAAACCATGATCTTCCTGCTGTCCTGAAATGGCACCAGAGCCTCCTTTCCCACTCTCTTCCCTTTGCCCACGTGAAGGGTCTGCATTTAGAAAGCGTCCTGCTATCATCCAGACTACCTTGTGCTTTAATATAGTACTAAAAATGAAAAAAACATCCCCACATAACTCCCTCACACATCCCACTGCCTCTCCTCTGCCCCAAAACGACCACAGCAATTGAGCCAGGGGTTCCAAGCACCGGGGAAGGGCACCACAGGGCTGGAGCCACAGCCTGCTGGAGATGAGAGAGGGATAACATTTGGACTTTATGCAGATTCTTGAGAGGCTTAACATACCCAAAGATCCAGTGACTCAGCGCCCTGACAGCCAGGCGGTACAATAACCCACCCTGAAAACCTCTATGCAAAGTCTGTCTATACCATTGCTTTTGCTAAAGGAGGAGAACAAAGTTTACGACAACTACAGTACTTCCATTTCAGGTGAACAAGATTAAAAAAAAAATTTGTTTTTACAAGCTTCAATTAAACGCATTACTTGAAATACTAACAGATAAAACGTTAGTGATACTAAAATCACATTTGTCTAGGGCAAATGTAAAGAAAGGATTGAAGCAAATACAAACTTGTACATTTTTGCTGTAGAGGTACTAAAATCACATTTGTCTAACATTTTAATCTATTATTTTATACTTGGTATTTTAAGTAATGTCTCTACTTCACTGTAACTGAAGCTTTGAATATTTTGTTCTTGTTCATTTAGAACAAAAGATAAATGCAACCTATAAAAAAAAAAATCTTCTGATGTTTGTATTTCCTAAGTTTATAGCTCAGTTTTACTACTATTGTAATTGCAGGTCAGAGGGTATATACTGCAAGTTTCAATACAGGCTGTCAGTTCACTAGCATTTATTTTCATAGGAAGGACCTTAAAGAAAACAGTATCTTTGCTTAGGCTGATTAAGAAAAATATGCTAAAACTCCGCTGCTATTTGCAAGCGGGTCCCTGTTGGGATTATTTATGTAAGTGGCAGAGAGATACAGAGATACCGAATGAAACGGCCAAAACCACAACACACTTCTGCCCTAGATTACAGTTATCTCCTACAAATCGACTGCCTTGATTCTGGGTATATTTAATACTTTGATTTTTCATGTATTTTAAATATGCGTGGTTCTCCGGAGGGCAGCGCCAGTGCCATGAGCGAACCAGAGATCTAACCGCAAGGTCTTGAAACTACATTCAGCAGGAGGAAAAAGGCATCAGATAAAAGAATACGCACACAAGAGGGAAATGCTTTAGATCCAATTGCTTTCGCGTGTTTAGTGAGGTTATTCATGCATGGAAGTCATTTCTTATTATTACTGGAGATTTGTCAGTCTTTTCAAATTTTTCAGCCTTCACTGGAAACAGTACTTTGAGCAGTGTACATACCGAGACGTGGTTTGAGTCAGCTTCAGCCAAAAACATTCACCAACACCCCCCCTTTCTCTCTCACGCATACACCCACGTGCGCACGCACAGGCTTTGGGGAACCAACAGCCTTCTCACCACGTCTTCCCTCCCATCCCATCCCCACATGCCCTGACTTTTAGATCTCCTTCTACACCCACAGGTTTCCAACCCATTTCACCAGGTTTACTTAGCTCATTAACAAGGCAACAGATGGACAGCGAGCAAAGAAATTGTGCGGAAACGAACATTTAACAGGGTCAAAAGACACCATAAAGGCAATTAGTGTCACATACAGAGTCTGGAGAAAATAGTCACGACACCACTTCCCAGTAAACTAGGGCACTTGGCATTAATTGCAGCGCTTAAACGACGTAATTTAGAAATTTCAATATTACCTAGCAACAGTTATGTAGAAATAAACCATCAGGTGGAAGTCACTGAAATTAATGCTGACTTTGCTGACTTCAGCTGTAGAAATATTATGCTCTTCTCTGGAGTTAGAGTAATTCAGGGGGAAGGATTAGCTTACGAGAACTCCACTGATATGACCTGTTCAAATCAAAATAAAAGCAAGACTAAAGCTCTTGAATACTACTGTGTTTTAGTAATTGGGTTTTTTTTTAAACTACATTTAAGTTTCAAGATGAGAGTGAGTAAGCAGTAGGAGAAGCTATATAGGACTGCAACATCAAGAAAAATGGTATTTTGGGGGGGGGGGTGTTAGGAATTTTTAAAATCCGAAGTTTAAAGGAATATAAACACACACAAATAATTATATTGCGATATTTGAAATACACTGTGCGTACACCAAGTTACTAAGCTGGAAGTGAGACTTCTGAAGGCTCCACCTCCCAAGGCTCGTAGCGATATACTGCATTACAGGTAATGAGCTCCTTTATTACAGCATTGGATGGCAGAGGACATTGCCACTGCTTCGCAGCACCACCTAATGAGACACGCCAGGTACGACATACGACCAGAGGCTCTGTGCTCGTATGTAGTCCCTCTCCTTGGCAGGAGATGAAAGAAACTGCCTCTGGCAAAGAAATTAAATAATTGCAGTCAGAGGAGGAAGAATGGCTACAGAGAAAATTGAAGTCCAAGGGAGCCGCAAAAGGATGGCGTGCATTTGAGGAGATGACAGGAGCACAACTAGAGGAGGCAGAATATCAGTCTGGGCAAAGGAATAAGGAAGTTTAGGCTCAGTAAGTTTTGCTGACCAACTCTTGTCCCTGATTAGGTTTTTGAGGAGTTCTAAAATATGAACGCTGCCCTTTTAAAAGATTTAAATATAAAGGAGTATTTGATGAACACATAGCAAGTTACTGAAGTGTTTTTATACTTGGAGAACTCTTGCAGTGGTTTAACCTCAGCTGGCAACTGAGCACCACCCAGCCGCTCGCTCACCCCCCCCCCCCCCCCGGATGGGATAGGAGAGAGAATCGGACAAGTAAGAGTGAGAAAACTCATGGGTTGAGATAAAAACAGTTTAATAATTGAAATAAAA
>NW_008795495.1:4121871-4146784 GCF_000699145.1 Aptenodytes forsteri | reverse complement strand
GTTCCCGAGCAGCAACTGCTGCCCCCCTGGCCAACTCCCTCCAGCTTGTATACTGAGCATGACGTCATATGGTATGGAATACCCCTTTGGCCAGTTTGGGTCAGCTGTCCCGGCTGTGCTCCCTCCCAGCTTCTCGTGCACCTCTTTGCTGGCAGAGTATGGGAAGCTGAAAAGTCCTTGACTTAGTATGAATACTGCTTAGCAACAACTAAAACACCGGTGTGTTATCACATTATTCTCATGCTAAATCCAAAACACAGCACTGTACCAGCTACTGGGAAGTTAACTCTATCCCAGCCAAAACCAGGACAACTCTGAAACAAACGTGCTTTTGTGCTTGATCACACAGCTGTCAGCTTTTCAGGGGATCCTATTCCAGCTACGCCTCCTTCAAGACCCTTCCATGATCTCACATCAGTTATGCTTCCACCCTGAACAGCAGCCTATTCTACTCACCCATTATTCGTAATTATCTATATATTTTCCCCCAAGATATAACTTCTTCACTGTTTGAGATATATTTGCCTTTACAAAAATAAAATGTCATTGCTAGCAGAAATCAGGGATCAGGCTACCATCAACCTCAAAATCAGGTCTTCACCCTCCTTAAAGATAACACGAAAAGGTCCCTCTTTATGCACCACACTGCCCTGATATCTGTCTTTCCTATCTGAACATTTTGGTCTAGTCATTTGAGTATTTATTAAGCCAAATACACCCCTAGCAAACTCTGATTCTCCAGGGAACTCTTCTGCTTGGTTTGCAAAACCACAGATAGAAGAAGCGTTTGCAGCTGTCAAAGTCATAGGTGGGCCCACGCAGGGATAACTGCGCACTTTAATTGAAGAATTAAGGTGAAGAGCAGGCATGAGAGATTGTGGTCCAGAAGGGAAGCCGCAAGTGACAACTGCTGCTCTTCCAAACTCTTCCCATGCTTCCCTCTTCCCATCTTTCCTCTTCAACATCGCCACTCACCACTCCGCTTCTGATCCAGGCTGAGCATCGATACAACTCAAGCGTGGCTTAACCACCTCCAGCGTGACACTTCCTCCAGCCATTTTATTGCTCTTCTGCAAATGCAGCTTTATTCGTTTAATTATTTAAGGAGCCAAACTGGTTTGACAGAGTGCTTGCCTCCTCACCTGGGTGTGTTTAGAGGAGCCCAAGATAAGATTGGCTGCCATGTACACTGCCCAGAGGTAGAATTTAATTACTAGTCGAAAGCCGCCAATCTCCCCCTTATTACAGAAGACAATTATAATTTGCTTATATTTATTATGACATCCATGCAGAAATGTTCATGACTCTCTGTAAACAATTCCATACCCTGCAAGGGAGAGGCAGAAATTTACCCCACAGTTTCCATATTCAACCCATTAAGCATTTAAAATGAGAATCCTCAATATCCATGAAATTGAACCCAATTTTTTAATATCACTAGAAGATTCCATGTCACTGAAAAATATCACTTATTTTCATCTGGAAAAAAGACAACGGTATATCAAATAACTTATCTGCATACAGCTGACACAACCTTTCTCAAAGAGAGATGCTGACCTCAAGTCCTGTGAGAAAAAACAGAGAGGTTCCAGCCTGTAGTGGGCTGGTTCACATATATTCACATAACCTCCCCCAATGATACAGCCGCAGTAATTAAAAAAGCCCCACAAAATGCACACAAGAAAAGCACTGAGATGCAAGCAGGCAAATTGTACCAGAAAATGTTCTATCCAGAGCTATAAAAACAGTCTTGGAAGACTATTCTGTTCCATTCATTTAGTAGGATTATGCTTGCACCTTGTAACCACAGAAAAGATGCACTTTTTGGATTACAAACAGATGCATATACTTTGCGCATTTTTTGTCTGTAGCTTAACTTTCCTTTGTCTTTAAAAATAACAACGCATTGAATGGAGAAACATTATCAGTAACCCATACAGTTTTTCATAGATAGAGAATATTTATGTCCTAGAAGACTGAGATTTTCTTCTACCGTAGGCAAGATGCCTCAAGCATTTCAGGTTGGAGCCACAATGGTTTCTATGACCAGCTGCCTTCCAGGGCATGCAGACTTCAAGAATGTCTGAAGTTTTGCCTAGCAACTGAGACAAAGCATAGACTGCCCCTAATGTAAAAACTTTCCTCCATACGTATTGCATGAAGTTATGCCAGTTTCTGCCGCTTGATCTGGTACATGATTACCATTTCTACATGAAAATTTTTACCATTTTATTTACAGCTCAGTAGAGCAGTTGAAGACACTTTTCCTACCATAACAAAAACAAAACTTGGAAGTGCTTTTAACATTAGGTCACTGCTTTATCAAAGCAGAATGATGTCTTCGGGGTTTTTTTTAATTCAAAATTCCAGAGAAAAAGGAATGGTACTTTGTATCATCATTGTTATTTCCGATGCAAGATTTAATTTTGTTTGGGGGCATCACAAAATTATGCATTTTATTGGACACACGTCCTCTTAAATATTTTCTGTTAGAACAAAAAGTTGGATGTAACTTCAGCTTGAAGCAGTCAAACACCACTTGCACAACGTTTACAGACTAACAAAGGAATTATCCCATTGAGTTAAACTAGTTGTCCATCTCGCCCAGCATCCTTGGTCTGACAGTGACCTGTACCAGGTATGTCAGCACGTTAGCAGGGTGGGGAGGGAGGACACCAGTACTTTTGTATTTAGAGTAGAGGAGTTCTAGCCTTCTCTATAATTAAATGGTAAAACACACAGATAGGGAGAGCAACACATCTTTTCACAAACAGTTGTCTTGCATCAGAAATCATTACAGAAAGGAGAAATATCACCCACCGCTTCCTCCCGCCCCCATATACCTTTTTTTTTTTAGTATTTGCTAGCTTTAAGATTTGTTTGTAATATACAGTAAGATAGGGAAACGTATCCAGAAAAAGCTGGACACAAGTCTAACTTCTGTTAAGTCCAAAGTGTTAAATCTATACAATGCCTTTTTAATGAAGGCATGTAACCATGAATATGCTACTAAAAACTCAGATATTTTATGCCGGCCAACGTTCTCCAAGACTGGTGCCTCAGTTTGAGAGCCCGCATTCATATCGGGTGGGAATTCACACAGAATCTGGGTGTCACTGCAAAATTAATCTCACATCTCCTGACATATTCTGACCTCTGCTGTTATAAAGTGGAATTTATTTTGACAATCATTTTTTTCTTTAAAACACTGCCTTCAGCTGAATAAGAATTTTCAGTATCTGCAATTATCCAGGGTAAAGAAATGATGAGAAAAATCACTTTTATTTTACACCGTGAAGCACAAAAATAAAGTGCCCAAGCTTTTCTTTCACTCTCATGTTCCTATCATCCTGTAATTTATTATAAGCTGCATATTTGACTATTACATAAATACACATACCCTGTTCTTTTAGCATCTGGACTCTACATATGCTACCAAGCTGTCCCAACATCTTCTTTCTCCGAGAATGCATTGTTTTAGGCTTTTTACGACAGATACCAGCAAAACCACTGAGCACACCAACATACAGTCTATCACTAATCTGAAACTATTCAAACAACTAGTTTTAGGCAGAACTTTTTTTTTTTCTTTCAGTTTAAGTTGTGTTTTCACTACAAAAATACTCTACAGTAGACTAGCAAGCTTTCTTAATTATGTACAAGTCTAGGACTCTATACTGAATTTTGACAGTACTGGTTAGTAAAGAAATCATATTCTAAATATCCCGTACACTAACATCAGTGAAAGTGTAAATCTGAATGAATTATGACTATATTGGTTGGCAAGATTTTGAAGGCAGCAAAACGCCACTTTTTAAGTCACAGGTACACTCAGGGGAAAAGAATAAACAAGGGGGTGTCCATCATGATGCTCTACTTCTAAACTTCTCTTTCCCTCCTGGATAAGAGGCCTCCTCTCCAATCCTGAAGATTAAGGCATGGACCTTTACTGTACTTATCACAAATGCTCAAAGAACATTTGCTCTTCCTTTCCCATCATAGCGCCTGACATACTTCAAAATAAAACTGCACCTACTTGATGATCTTAAAGGTCTTTTCCAACCTAAACAATTTTATGATTCTACAGCTTGCATTATTTCTGCCAGACTTGCTGATTTCCCATGGCTTGGGAGATGACAAAGTATTTGATCAAATATTTATAAACAGTATGAGTTTAAGACTGTATCTCCCAGTCAGATAACACTTTTGACTAAGGAATAGAAAGAGCGCGGCACAGTGCCCAACGAGTGTTTTAGCACCAAATGCTCTTTTTATCCTCATGTTTAACTAGGAAAGAAACCCTAATCTCAAATCAGCAAGTTCACCCTTATGCCAAGAACCTACCTCTTTTAGAGCTACAAGTAGGAATTAGTCTTGCTCAGTTCTTTGACAATATTTCCTTCTTAAAAAAAAAAAGTCTTTTCACCAACAACCGTGATCTTTCCCAGCAATACTAAAATTAATGGGTTTTTTACTGTTCTGCACGTAACAACTTTATTTTCACCTTCACGCATATAGTTAAGTGATTTTTTTTTTTTTATTCATTAAAGATTTTGCTTCTGCTGGGACAAACATATGGAAATTTGCCGTAACACCTTTATTGGAGTAAAAGTAGGAAATGCAACAGCCCAATATGAATAAACCACTGAATCTTAAAGGATCCTCAACTATAACTACAAAACAGTCATTAAAACTCAGCACGGCACCTTACTCCATCGCACAGATGTCCAGGGGACAGCCTGTTAGCTTACACGCACACTCCCCCTGTTCCAATAACCATCCTCACGTTTTCTTTTGCCTTCAGCTGCAAGAAGACTGTCAGCGAGGATGCCAAACAATGGGTTATACAAACTACCACGAGTGTCCTGTAGGTTTTAACATTACAATTGATATTTTAAAATATGGAGCTACTTTAAATAACGCATGTCAAGACAGCTCAGTTTCCCACTCAAAAATTTTATTAATAAAGACAACAGTTTTGCACAATACAAGGAGGAAGCCTCAGTTCTGCTCTCTGTGTATAGAGACTACCCAGCAGTACCTTGCAAGTGGGCTCAAAATTTTACTTATTGTTTTAAAGTCTATTACAGAATCTGTTATGTGTTAAACTAATCATAGTACTTTATTGATTTGATTGAATCTTGTATTTGTCCTGGTTTCGGCAGGGATAGAGTTAATTTCCTTGAGCAGCTGTATGGTACTCAGTTGCCACTGAGGTTAAACCACAACAGTATTCTATCAAAAACGTGATGAGAAACTGAATAGCCAAAACTAAACAGTAGTATGATTAAACAGGAACTCTTTGAGAAATCAATTAGCAAAAATAGAAGTGAACAAAATTCACACAACTAGTATAATAAAAACAGTCAGACAAGTTACAGTGAAAAAGTAACTAAAGACAAAATGTAGAAGAAATTCTACGGCAATGCTAGACGAAAAAGAAAGGACAGATCAGGTATGATGAAGGTGAATAAATAGTTAATGACAAGATGGCTACGACATTTGGTTAAAGAGCTGTCAGATTCTTCAGAGAAGCATGGGACTGGGAAAACAATCACTGAGAGTAGAAGACAAGTGTTGAAGACAGCAAAGCCTGGAAGAATTTGCTTAATTGAAGTTGCTCTGTGTTCTAGAGCATGCTCTAAGCCATTAGCAATTATCTTCAATTCAAAGGGCTGGAAAGGTCTCATTGACTGAAAAATTAAAAATAAAGATCCCTTTTAGAGGTGTGACGACACGAGAAGAAACCAGAATAAGAGTTAGAAAAACATTTAGACTATTCTCCCCAACTTTAGTTTCTAGAAGGGTATTAAATATTGCTGATTCACCACCACCACCAAACCATAGCTGTTTGGAAGGGATATAACACTTTGGTTTGAAAAGTCACATATAAGTATTTTTTTTTCCTGCTTTGGCAAATTAACTGGTCTGATACTGCTTTTCTTCTTGTGTAAGTGGGCTATAGCTGGACTTAAGTTATGCAACTGGCAAAAAGCCTTGCCATTTTATTTAAAGACAGACAGATTGTGGAAATACAGTCTAGGTAAGGAGATCAAGAGGCCATTATGTGACAGTAGGAAGAAGATCACACATGTAAAGAGCAGGTTTCTAAGGTGTAACATCAGACTGGTATAAGGTACTAAACTGGACCCAAGAGAAGTTATTTCAGATTCCAGGACACTCTAGTGTGTTCTTTACAGAATTAGGTGATGGACTACAACCCTATTATTTATAAACCCAAACTGAGACGTTGCATGAGCATTATGGGGGGAGATGAAAATTCGCCATTCTAGTCCTAAATTGGAGCACTGGTCTAAAGTTCAGCAAGAGAAAATTCAGCAGAGCTTAGTTACAAAATCTTATTCTTAAAACAGGGCAACTGAACACAAAAATAGGATATTCCTGTACATCTCAAAACAATGTTAACTGGGGTTTTTTTGTTTGGTTGGGGTTTTTTTTGTGTGGTGTTTTTTTTTGTGGGTTTTTTTTTTGTGTTTGTTTTTGGGGTTTTTTTTTGGTTTTTTTTGTTTTGTTTTTTTTTTTTTTACAAAAGACTTGACCTCAGTTTGCAGTCACCCCCACACACACCCTTTTATGCAGTGCCACTGCCTTAAGTGGTTATTTACCAGTTTGTATTGGTGCAGTACTTGTCCTACTCTTAGTCTGGTATGTGCTATTGCATGTATCACACTTCAAGACAAGACAGAAAAGAGGCTTAAGAGTATGAGGGCTAGTTATTATAAAGAAGACATGAGACTGAGAGGGAACACTTCCAAGTTTATCAGAGCAAAAGTTGTACTAATTGGTTTAATTTGCAACAACGAAGATTGTCACATATTAGGTAAGAAAAATTAACCATAAAAGTTACATACCGTAGACCAGTTTGCCAGTTTTTAAGAGGTTAAAAAAAAAAAATGCCAGGAATGGTCTAGGTATAAGAATATCCGGTCTTACGAGACAGTAGTCATGAACTATGTGACCTCTGAGGTCCTTCCAGCCACATATGCAATTTCCACATGAAAGAGCTTATTACTCATTCAGTCTCATCATCTGAATACCAAACCAAGAGAAAATTCTTAGTTAAGCATGTATGCATCTGCAGGATTTAGGGCATAAGACAGAACAAAGGGAGTTTCGGGGGGAGTTTTGGAAATGAGATACTACACAGCAACTGCTCAAAACACACGACAACCTAGATGTCTACACGTAAATCAGTTTATTTTAGGATGTATACTCTAAGTGTCAAGTCAGAAATGCAAACCTATAATGCCTACCATGACCTGACATTGTTAAAACAACAAAAAATAAAAACTATATACCCATGGTGGGGGGACAGACAAGTACTCCCCCCTCAAGTAACTTAATTACTCAGATCAGGATAATCACCAATTCTGAAGACACACAGTTTAAGTGGCACTTACACGATCATATATAACCCAAGCACCAGAGTCTATTAACTCTAATGTTACAGTAAAAGTTGCATAAGGAACTGTGATTTATTAGAATTTAAAGGCTAAGGTACTGGTTGCATCCGATTCATGCTCTCTAATGAATTCTGTTCCTCTGTATGGCCTGTTAATTCTCATCACTCCCACGGGGGGGGGAAGAACTGACCGGTCTTTATGTGCAAGGTTATTCGTGTTACATTGCTTAGAGAAGCCCTTCATGGTCCAGCTGTGCTTCTCTAGCGGCCTGCTGCCCTGGAACCACTGGAGATGCCTGCAGAGATATGGGAGAGCGCAAGGTGGTGGTGCTGAGGATGCCTATGCACCGCTGGCACTTTCTACATTTCCACAGAGATTACGTGATGGTGTCAGACAACAAAAAAATACTGGTTTCCCTTTCCTTGATGGAGGATTGTCCTGATCTAATAAAAATGACTGACCTACAAGCTCTGAAGGACAAAGGGCTCCTCCTGGGCACCTCCAATGACAGAGTTATGTGGGAACGGGGCAGGTACCAGTGGAGAGAATAGCTACAGCTACTGCAGTGTTTTCTTTGAAGAACTTCCAGAAACCATGTAAGGAAAAAAGAACAGAAACATATTTTTTGGAAGGGACTGTGAAAAGTAAGAGCAGGTCTGGACTTCATTACAGAGCTTTTGGTCACAGGTGCTACATGAATCCACCTGCTCAAGATGTCATTTTAGACACACACATTAAAAAAAAAAAAAAATTCAAGTTTTTGCCACCTCAAGGAAGAAGATGCAAAACCCCACACAGCCTTGCTGCCAGAGGAACACAGAACAAAAATGGAGAACCCTGGAAGATGTGCTGTTCATGTTTGCATCTGAGAAATGGGGGGGGTGGAAAGACGAGAACGGCCACTTTTGTTGTCTGCCCCATCCCCTCCAGTGTGCACTGACAGAATGTCCAGCACAGCCCCTGCATAACCCTGCCTCAGGTCGGCAGTGGGGACATGACTCTTGCTACACCTTGGTCTCCTGCCTTTGCCTATACCCAGCACCAGAGAAGGCGCAAGTCTGGATAATTCCAGTTCCACTGCTGCTTCCAGCAGCCCTGTGCAACGTTACCGCTGAATTCAGGGAAGTTTCACAGAAACCCGGCAAGCTGAGACAGCCCCAAGGCCTGATGACCAAGTATTTCATGGTAATGGCAGCTAGCACAAGAACCTCAAAAAACCCCAAATATTAAAGTCAAAGCTGGTAGATCAGAGGTAGCCCTCCAAGGTTTTGTCTGGACAAAGATTTGTAGTAGTCAAGGTTACATACACTTTAACGTGTGCCAAATTCATACCGACATGTGTCTCTGTCAAAAGATGCATCTAGGAAAAGTGACTGTCAGTCTTTGTATTATATTTATCAATAGAGATCAAAGGACAGATTTGGGGTCAATAAAGTGAATGGCCCATCTTTCACTCAATGGCTTTGAAGAAGCAAATTAAAATTAAATAATGTCCAACAAAACCAACAAGAAGTTGTTAATATTCTTGCCTACATGCAGGAAAAAGTCTACAATATAACTACCCAAAACAGTTTTTACCAAAACAAAAAATGGGTACAATAAAACAATTCTGAAAAATGTATTCAACATTATTTGAAAACAGCTTATTCTGGAATGAAAGATTTCCTGTATAAACACTGTCATGGCAAGTTGAGAATCCCTGCAAAATATCTTCTGAATCCTTGGGAAGTCACAACACACTGCAATGGAAGACACTGTTATTTTAATCAAATCTGAAAACTTTGCACGAAGTGAAACTGGATTAAGCGGTAAACATTTTGCTGGCTAATTAAAGGTTTTGTGAGCAAACTCATGATTCCAACTTTTCTGCTAAAAAGAAAAAAAAATACTATGGCAGAAAATTCTTTGTAGCTCTTTACAGCGAAGTAATTTTGCAGACATTGTAAACACTTTTGTGCTGCTCAAAAATGCACAGCAGTGTTCAGATTAACAGAAAATAAATGACACAAAACATCAACTCAGCTCCTTTCTGTGTCTTGATCCTATTTTTTCACATAAATGAAACATTTTGAAATTCATAGCATCTGAACGCCGAATACACATTTTTTCAGTATGACATAGTGAGGGCTATTTTAAGACGCTGGAATGTCATTAATTTCTGCCCCTTAGCTCAGCAATTTGTAAATTATTAGCTCTAGAGCACCAAAACAAAGTAAAGCCTCTCTGAGCCCATTTCATCCAACTACTAGCATTTAATTTAAGCACAATTCCAAGATCTAATGCCAAAACCCAGAATATACTATTTATCATAAAATTGAAAAGGAAGCCTGATGTAGGATATATACCTACAGGAAGACAAGAACAACTTTTTTTTTTTTTAAGCCTAAAGCTTGGCCCTTTTGGTTTCCCAAGATTTCAAACAAGTACCTACATTTCTGCTGGTAACGAAGCCCCTGAGGAGCAAGTTCAGTTTGAGATGTCACTGTCAAACCTTTTTCCTATAGTGTCAATAGGAGGGGAGGGAAAGAAGAATATGATTAAGCATAATGTTATTTAAATATCTATTTTTCTGGTTACAAGAGATTCCTGTATTTAACGGCAGCCTCACACCTTAAAGAGAGAAGAAACTTGTACTATCAGATTCCTGTTCCTGTTGAGTTTTACGGGAAATAGCAAGTCCTTGGCTTGCACAATAGCAAGGCTGTTGTGCCCCATCACAGCGGGCTGCACAAAGGGTTACAGGACTGTGGCAGCTCTGTAGCTCTGGTTTCTGGAAAAGCCTTAAACTCTCAAGAGGTCATAAGACTCCCCAAACAGGGCTAAAAATGAAATTATACGGGGAAAAGTGGGGAGCTCCAGAAAGAGTACGACAGTGTGACTCTAGGAGAGAAGCTCTCCCGACAGCAAACCGCTTTGAATGGAGTGGCAGACACTACTTTGTGTTTGTTTTTTAAATCCATGAAACAGAACACACCTACCACTTCTTTTTTCATCCTGAGCAATTCATTCAAAGTCAAAGCTTTGGTCTGAAGCTTAAGGCCTTTTATTTTATTTAGTTCTGGGCTAGCCTTAAAGGAGCACTGAGAGAGGTTTAAAACTGACAACGTCATTCACCAGGAAATACAAGTTACCTGCTCTTAGGCACCTACGGAGTACACTTGTTTCAAGTTCTTCAAGTTTGAGAAAAAAATCTGGACTTCAAAAATTCCCCACTGTAATTAATGACTTGCTCTAACTTGACTTTAAATATGTTTAATCACTATGAGTAAAAAAAAAAAAGTTCAGCATCACCTGATATTTTAAAGGAACAGCTTTAAAATGGTACTCTTCTGTTTAATCAACTTCCACTTTGAGCCACAGGACCTTCATACTAGGCTTCAAGAAGAAGGAAAAAAATAAGCAGTGAGCACATTGACACAACTCCGAGACTTGGCTGAACTCCGAGAGAGGCTGAAGATTCACAAGTGGCAGTGAATGGTCCCGCTGCATGGTCCCACCACTCCTGGCCAGCCCCTCTCTGGTGGGGGTCTCTGTCCTCACAGCAGCAGAGGACAGAGGGCTCCTGTGGCCCCCTCTGCCCCCAATCCAAACATTTCAGTCAGATAACTTCAATTCACATGTATATGAGAATTAGGTTTTCAATAATTCTACAAGTTTTCCTTATTCAAAAGGACACAGAAGCCAAAGGAACATATAGGGGGAAAGAAATTTTGAAAAAGGATCATCTACAGTTCTCCACACTTAGACAAAGAGAAATAAAATTTAACTTTCCAATTCCTAACTTAAAAAAAAAAAAAAATCTAAAAGAGCTCATTTTTATTTTGAACAGTTACCTGGATTTTTTTTATAAGTCCTTATCCACCTAAAAGAAATTTTAATGAGGAAGGTATCACACTGAAGCACTGAAACCCAAGCTAGATAATTTCCATAACCACAGAAAAGATATTTCAAGTTTCTTTTCCCTGGCAACTGTTTTTATCCCCGGTTGGAAGTATCTTCTCTCTCTTTTGTGCTTAAAGAAAAAAAAGTTCAAATACACAGGCAGGCTGCTGTAGCAGCTCTGAGTTGAGATGTTCCTGTTCACCTCAGCTGGGCAATTTCCTAACTCTGACGGGTGCCACTAAAGCAATCAGATTGTTTAACATCCTATGCAAATTACTGGAGATGAATGCTCAAATCCACCAGCACACGTACAAATGGAAATTAGCAAAAAGCAGCAATATGGTAATTCAGCATGATGCTGAATTTAATACAAACATCTCTAAAGGAAATCAACAGGAGATAAGAAGCAAGACAAACTTTGGGACTGTAGCGTGAGTTACAGCAGAAGGTCCACATGATGATATCCAAAACAGAAAACCCCACTCTATAGACTGCTTCTGTTTGTGTTTTTTTCCTTATCTGGAACAAAGAATATTTACCTGCTCCTAAAAAACCAAAGCAAAACAAGCAAAAAAAACCCCACAAAACCTTCCCCAGCCATGAGTACATCTTAAAGTTGTTGTGGCAGACATGCAGTACTAACCATCTTGAACCTTCTCCCCCACAAACTTAATCTCTGCATAGCTAAACAAATATTAATAATTGAAAAGCACACAAAGTGATTTTACTAAGGGGGTAATATACAACTTCATTTCAGTTTAGCAGCTGATTTTTAGTTGGCGTTAAACCAACAGGAGCTTAAAAGAACGTACTGCACATGGATAAGGTTCTGAATAACCTTGCGAGTTACTAGTCGGCAGTTTGATGTGGCCCTCAGACTTCAAAAGCCCCTTTTATAAAAAAAGAGGACAAAAGGCAGAGAGGCCTTTATCGTCATTTACGGTAAATAAGATAGACAAATCCACTACGTACTAGAAAGCTGATGTAAGGAAAAGACTGAACTTTGCATGAGCTTCATCAAAGTTTTAGGAGCCCTGAATTACCCAGTAGGTTTTTGATTAGAAGACGACAGTAATTTGGAAAGGCAACAGCAAATAGTCCAGTAGCACAGAAGAATCCAGATAAAAAAAAGTTTCTGCTACTTTGCTATCAGCTGATGCTTGGGAGGACACATCACCAGACTGCAACGGAGCATGTGTCCACGCGTTTCCTAACAACTTAAGCGAACAAATCCCACCCTGGGCACACACAGCTCAAACTCTCTGTTTTCTACTGCTCAGCTGTAAGGATTCCTATTCCCCCTGTCACGAACACACCGGCAGACAGGCAAAACTGACGATCCCTGGAGTCAGCGTTAGAGGAATCGCATGTTAAGGTCTAATCACTAAATACACACACTGCTGATAATTAGGCCATGTAGAAACATAAGGATCTTCCCCTTACCAGAATTCACTGATGAAAAGCCAGCAATGACATACGGCTTAAAATTAACGTAGCGTGAAATGAAAAGTATAAACCTTTAAGTGGAAAGCTGCCTAATGTAATTTTCACAATTACCATTTAATTTAAGAAGCAGATCAAAGACGTGCATCATTTACATTTTCAAACATTAAGTTTTAAAGATCAAAGACCTGTAGTATTTCCAGACTGCATATATGTGAGTAACTTGGTTAGAGTAATGAATCTATGCAGAGGGAGAACATGAGCTGCTCGTTTGCTCTGTGCAGCAGTTTCCCCATCGTCTGAGACTGTAGCAAGTGGTATGTGCAACAAGCATCATCAACAAGCACCCGTTGACACTATATATAAATAGAAGCAAGGGGCTTTGGGGTCTAAAATAGCATTATACCAATTTTCCGACTGCTGGAGAACTCTCTCCCTGAACTAGCCACTGCTGCGGAGATTTTTCACAACTCTGGCCTGACAGCTATGATTTAACAGTGCTTAATGACATCTGGAACATCGTATAAAGATTTTACTTCCTTGTAGTTTTAACCAAAACCATGTTTTCATGACAGTGCTGTAGCCTAATTATGCCAAAAAGTTAAATAGAGAGAAGTGCATTATGTAAATATTCCAAAACATGTCAGTTTAATTCTATGTAGAAATCAACTATCAGCAGCAAAAGTGATGTTTTAATGACCAATGGGAGTTGCTGCAACAGAACCTGGTCAAATTCAGTGTAAAGTAGAAAGTGTCCTGGCACCTATATCCAGAAAACAATCAAACTTTTAGTTCATACTGAAGACTCATGCTTACTTCTGAGCGCCTCCCAAAAAACGTAGCTTAAAACTCAAGATTAAAACCATATTTTTCTCAGCAGAAAACCAGAGAGCATCACGGCCATAAAACCTATGCTAAAAAAAAAAAAAAAACCCCGATCATTTAAACTGAACAAGTAAACAGGAGCTGCTCATGGAAGTTGAGAAGATGGCCAAAACTTCTCTTACTAAGCTGAGGAATGTGACACCACCACACGTGTCATGTGCAACGATATTTGGTACCTGATTGCTGGTGTTACAGTAACATTCAATCCCCAGAGTCTTCCTTATTGTACTCCAAGATCCTCAATACATCATGCTGCCAGTCAGACTGGTCCCAACCACAAGATGGATTTTTATCTGCATCTGCCTTATGTTACCTATTTCCCTTCCAAATCACGGGATTAAAACTATTTTAAAAGTAGATGGGAGGGGATATAGAACGCTAACACTTACACAGAGACTTTAATTCTTCTATCACGGTATTACACATCTAATACAGGAAAGAAAGGGGCATACGAAATCCACATACCTACCTCTAAACATGAGAGGGTTTAAAGCAGCTTTCTCAAGAGAAGCTTCTCCAACAGACACTTCTCATGGTAAGGATGTTGCATTCTATAACTAAGACTACCAAGCTCTTTAAAAGATGAACAGCAATTATACTTTTACAAGAGTTGAGGAACTTGTGTATTATTAGTACTCTGGGAAACAGTCACCCTGACACACAAAAGAAGTTATATAGAAGCAAGTTTCATACTTTAAATCTTCTCCCACAAAATAGAAAGGTGAGCAATATCCAGGCTCTTTAGATGAAGAAAATTATGAGCTGTGTCCAGCTGCAATTAACTTGTAGCATCCTAATCTCAAAGGATGTTTATGTTGCACAACGCTGTGGAATACGTGGGTATTCCTGCCAGACCTAAACAAGTTCACATGGATTTCTGTGTGACAGCAGCCACACCGCTTCCAATTCCCAGCCTACATCAGGCAGGTAGACACAGTCAAAGCACTTAAAGGTCTTAACCTGCATCTCTCACAAAAATTAAAACCACTATGTGCAATCTAAGCAACATTATAGGCATCAGCAGATGAAAAAAAAATTATTAAATTGGCTAAAAAATTGGTGCATGTCACATCTACCCCCATTAGCAGTCTGCAGAGGAGTGCCCCTTCCCAAAGTGGAGTATATATCCCCTGTCTCAAGAAGAAACAAAGACACGTACGCTTGTTTACTTGAGTGGCGAAGCACATGCTGAGGTTGGGATGAGAAGGATCCGGAGACCCAGATCTCTTCTCCACATCCTCCCCCTAGGAGCAATGTCTGTTAAACTGAGCCTGCACCAGGTTCATCCGTTCCCAGGCTGTGCAATACCGCAAGAATAAAGATAACGTGTGGCCGAGCTACAGCCACAGCATGGCTGGGTTGGGAATAATACTCTAAGGAAATAAAAAAAATAAGACCGAGGTGAGGAAGGCTGGCATACCTTTAAAAACAGCCGAGACACACCAATATCCTCTCCGTATTTCACTCCCCCGTATCTGAAAGGTAGCGTGACATTAGAGATGTCTTCTACCAATATCCTCTCCGTATTTCACTCCCCCGTATCTGAAAGGTAGCGTGACATTAGAGATGTCTTCTACTGCCTGAGAGACACCCTCCTCTATCCTACCTCCTCGGCTGATCACAGAGGAAAGAGAAAACAATCAGATGAGTCACCGCTGGAAATGTGCACGGCTGGATCGCATCTAACCCATCTACTCACCAGACACAGGAAACCGAATTACTGCCAGCCTCCCGACCACGTCTGCTTAAGACGGTGGAAAACGCTGCTCCAGCCTTATGCCTTGTTACTGTGATCAGTAGATATGGTTCTTGCAAGAGACTTGCCCGCATGCAAAGACCAAATCCTGTTGCCAAAATGTGCACGTTAAGTAGTTTGTGTTCTGACAAAATTAACCATTATATTGAGAACCAGACACGATTTAATAGCATTATTCTTCTTAACTACAGTATATCCAAATAAGTTTAGGAAACGAACATTTACCTTTTTACTGTAATTTTCAAGGGCAGACAGTTTTCACAAGGAAAGATCAAAGATTCCACTGGAAAATGGAATGCCATAAGATTTTAGTTGCCATGTTAAAAAAAAATAATATATTTTAGAAATTCTTAGCTGGGGAGGTAACAAAGGGAAGAAAACAAAAAAAGAACCAAAGGTACACACATACACGCATTTTTTAGCCAGGTCTAACAGTAGGCTTCCATGCCCCAGGGTAGGTAAAGCAGATGAGATAGTGATTGTACAAATATGTAAGTGAAAAAAAATAAAATAAATGTAATAACACATTCAGAAATTTCTAACAGTCTGAGAATGTATTCCCCCAAACTTTTAAATGACCAAAATGCAAAACAAATGAAAAAAACCAAACAAACCAGATTTAAAAAGCCACTACGTTCTACAAAATTTCATAATTTAAATACTTACCAGGTAAGAATTCACTCCAGTAAGAAGGAAAAAGTGGTTATTTACAAATAACCTTAGGTGCACATTTCTCCTCTTCCCTTTCCAAGCCTCTCTCCTCTGTCATTTTGCCACAGCGCACAGCTCCCAACCCCATCCACCAACACCTGACATGCAGAACTTCCTGGAGTCTTTAACGATGCTCTCAAATGAGATTACAGCCCATGTCTGCAAGACCTACCCCAACGTCATAGAGGACTTTTGGATTTTATCAGATGCATGAAAGCTAGGTCATTAGCGAGCAACCCAGTCTGTGCATTTTAATGGTGATTTGTCTTGGAAAAAATCCGTCGCCACTTAAGACTCGTAGTTGTGAAGCAATACCCTCCTGAATAATCATTGAGTCAATGTTTATTATATCAGGGTTTTTTTTTTTTTCCCCTCCACAGCACCAGGCAAACGTCTGTGAAAGATATCCATGTGTACCTGGAGCTCGTGCCTTCATCCTCACCTCATTTTCATTCAGTCCAAATAAGAGCAACTCCATGCAAGCTTTTTATTGAATACCGAGAACTCACAATGAGGATGCCCACCTGACATTTAAAAAAAAAAAAAAATTATGTAAAGGTGAAACCTTTGTAGTTAGTTAAGACAGTCGATGTCACTTTGTTATAACCCCTTCTATTTGCAAAAGTACTTGCAATCAAATGCCTGGCTCATTTTTGCTCAGGATTACATTTTCAGGTGCATCAAGACGGTACATTTTGTCAGTGGCACTGTTTAGGCAAACAGAGCGTGGTGACACAAGGAAGAAGAGAGGTTTTTCCTAGCGTGGAAATGCAGTAATGCTTAGCTTTGCCCCCAGCTTCACCTAACCTGGAATAGTATCCAAAGCAGCATTCAAGGCAGTGCAACAGCTGTTGCTACAAAACCCCCCACTCCTGTAGCGTCAAACCTGGATCTTAATTTTTCTTCCTCTTCTCCACAGCCACTTTGACATCTGGCTTTGTTTGCTTCCGTTCTTCATCACATCGTGATTTACTAGCTGACATGGTCATTTGACCACATAGAAAGTCCCAAATCAGACTCCACAAGCTAGATTTTTCACATTCCTTCCTGAAGGAAAAAATAATAAATAAATAACAAATAGCGGAGCCATAAAGTACCTCCAGGAAAGAATTTGCAAATAACACTGTAGATTAGATCTGGGATTAGATTGCACCCCTGAAGGGCAGGTGATGATCACTGCAGAACTGCTGGGCCAGATGGCCCAACACCTCTGAAGGACCATCTCCCAGCCAACGAAACCCCAACGAGATGCAAGGGCTGCTTCTGCCATAGTGGAAGTCAGTGTATAAGCATATCAAATGCTTTCAAATGCTTTGGCCCAGGAACTCTTGGCAGAGCTTCTATTTAAAACAGCTCCAACTGTATTTATAAGCCTTATGAAATTCATCCTGAAGAAGTTATTTATGGCTGGAAGCCAGCCTCCCTAATTCAGGTGTCTAGCTTATACCTCGACCCCGGGCGCCTAGCGAACGGCTCCCGAGTCATACAAGGAAGGGAGCCAGGCAACGAGCAGAAGCAGGCGACTTGAGAGGCCTCCAGGGAAAGAGATGGCTTGTCTAAATTCAGGTGTCTGCCTCTCTTCATCCCACTAGCTCGGCTGCAACCCAACAGCAAGCTGCCACCAAAAGGCCAACTCCGCCATCACCACCTCTTCCCTGGCATGAGCACTGGTGCCCATCTCGCCTCCCAGGAGCCAAGTGAGTACCAAACACCACAGAACAGGCCCAGTTTCCACCATCAGATGAACTCCCTGAGCCAAATCACCAGAGGGTCTGACAAACACCACTGCCACCACAAAAAAGGCAGGAGAAGGACATGCCAAGCACAGAAGTTTCAATGACACCTTGCTGTGATAAAGGCCCGGCACTAACACTAAACCACGTCGTTGTGGGACTTAACCTAGGAGGACAGCTTGGCCCAACGCCTAACGTTTTCACTGTCTGTGCTAGTTGAATTGATCCCAACCCAGATATTCCTTTAAAGCTGTGTTACGTGACAATGACTCTGACTTTTTTGGCCAACATAGTAATAACTATTTCCCAAAGTTAGTATATCGAGTTTCTTTTCTAGTAGTAATGACTGAAAGCTGAATCACATCCAGAAACAAAAGTTAGGACTTTCACATGAGCTAGTGCAAAAAAACCTGTGCCAACACACTCAGCACTGGCAAAAAAATAAAGCAAGTCTTATAATCCTCATGCCCTTCTAGGATAATCCCAGATGTTTTGTACCACAAATGCAAAACACTGTTGAAATTAAGTTTCTCTATTCAGTGTAACACAGATTAAAGTTTTACAGCTAAATATCCAACTGGAGGCTAGCACACTGAGTCAGATCCATACATCTTTCTTTTCGCTGGAAAAATAGAAATTTAGCACTATTCATAAATGCTAAATTTACAACTGTTTGCAGAAGCTCACAGCATGAGGAACCAAAGAACCTATTTTAAAGTAGCTTATTCACCACATTCCTTTAAAGTTAGTTTTTTGCTTGGACTGACGGTATTCAGATATGTGAAAAACAGCAAAACCAAATCACCCCTCCTAATGTAATTTGGATAATATGTTAGGTGTATCAAGCACATCTTAGACCAGCAGAAGCACTTCTAGTACACTGGGTCTGAGGGCACGTGCTGTTTTTCATTAATTTGCTGCAGTTGGAAAGCTCATTTTAAAAATTATAGTTAAGAGTTACGTTAGTCTCGTTAAGCAGAAAAGGTTGAAGGGTTTTAAAGAGGGTTTTTTTAAACAACAAAAAACCCTCCTCCAGGAGTGGATAAAGGAACTTTAAAGAGGAGGAGTGGTAGGTACAAGAAACAGCTGGAATGTATCTAGTTCTTACAACACAATAAAACCCAAGTGTTTTCCAAAGCTCAGCAAGGTCACAGTCTAACATAATACATCCAAGTGCTCATTAAAAACTTAAAAATTTGGACCAAAAAAGTGTTTGACAAAGAACAGGTGCTAAAAGGGAGTCCACAGTAAGGGGGTGGGGGGGAGGCACGGGGGAAGCATGCTGAACATGGAAATCGTCATCTTACCTCCTCCCCAAACTATGGCAGGAAAAAAAATACAGGACCTCACAAAACTGAAGAAAGGATCAGGTCACAGTTCAAAAAAACAAACAAACAAAAGGACAGGAGGAAAAGAACAAAAGTAACACCATGACTAACTGTAGTTGGTAACCACAAAATACAGAACAGAAGAAAAAAGTCCGGTCAGAATTGCCTGTAGATCCCCTTAAGCTGCAATGCATTTCACCAGTATAGAAGACATACCCATTTCTATAGTCAACAAGTTAATTCTTCCTCTTCAAGTGCCTGCAGATGCTGCTTTCATGCGAAATTTTAAAACAACGCTCAAAACTACAAAGAGAAACCATCCACAAAGGAAACTACACTGTGAACTCAGCTCAAAGCTATGCATGCCCATCGCACACGACTGCGTGAAGACAGACTTCGAGCATCTCTGAGAAATCTGAATATAAACTTGAAAATATGTAAACCCACCTTGCAGAAACCAGGAAATAGATTTTACTCCCAAGCAAAAATCAGTCCCATTTTTCTCTCAAACACATCACCAGATGCACCACAGATACCTTTCCTGAGGACCGGCAGGAAGGGGACAAGGTAACAGAAAGAATAACGTTCAGCCAGATAAAACAGTTATTACTGTCACCCTCTCCCTCTAAAACATTATTGCTAGCCTGGTTATATGATATTCTGCCACAGCACTTTCATCGTCTGCAGCCAGTGGAGAACATTATTTCTAGGATTTACATTCCCTCAGTATTTACTTAACAGCATGTATATTTATGTATCAATTCATATTTATATATTAATTGGATACACTTAGATTTACTCAATGCAAGGGCTCACTGCCAAGAATCTATACGCAATAATGAAATATTGATGCATCCACCCAAAGGTGGGTTAAAATACATCCCTTATGTAGACGTGAGCCAGGACTTTGGCAGCAGCGCTGTAAGAAGTTCTCCAGAAACAAGCCCACCCAAGTTTTATGACTTGACAGAATTACCCAGTATTAGACATGGTTTAGGCAACACAATATATAGATTTTGCCTTTTCATTCACACATTTTTCATTCTGACACCATCCAGGACATCGACTGGCTCTCTACACACTATCCGAGAATACCTTATCCAGAACCAAGAAAAACCTTTTCATAATGATTAGTTCAACTGAAATAAAGGTACCTACAGGAAGAGGATTTGAACTGTAAGTTAAGTCTTTATCTCTACAGTTATTCCTCCCATCTGCCATACCAGACTGTATGCATTAGATTCGTGCTTTGGGGGAAAAACAGAATAAAATAATCACTGAGATAAGATCTCTATGCAAATACAGGGAAAACATCGCTGCTCAACCTCTTGCTGCATTTGCAGAAGCCATAAAAATATACAGTAGAAATGCAGATTTTGAACAGTTTCAACAAATAGAAACATTTGGGGACCACATGTCAGAGACCATTCACTGGATTTGATTGCTGTACTGTTGGTCCAAACCAAAACATTTCAGTAAGTAGTCCTGGCTCTCAAGTTTTATCCTCAAGCTGACTCTTTCTACCAAGCTACTCTGCAAATCTGCTTTTTTTAATCTTCTGAGCAGGTGGGGGGTGGGGGTGTGTTTCTGTGTGTGTATACACACATTTGTTTTTTTCCTGGAAAAAGGCGAAAACAAAAGCCCCCAAACAGTTTTTCAACACCCAACATCCAAAATGTAACGGATACTTTTAAATCACAAAGGAAGATAGTTTTGGACTCTGAAAAGCACACTGTAATGCAATAATAAATGAAGTTGTTAGCACACACAACAGCATTCAGATAAATTAGGCTATTTCGCTACCTATTTAATGGCCGTGGCAGATGGGAGCAGCAGAGGTATCTTTAGTTGCCATCCAGACATGCTGGGCTCTCTTCCTCTAACGCTGCCTATCGAAAATGATAAAAACCTTATCTTGCTATAGAAATCCTAAGGGTGAAATACCTCTCTCCATCAACACCGGGTAGTGTTAGCACTAGAAAGGACTTCTGTTCCGCTGCAGTGTCCCTGCATGAGGAACAGCCCCTGCTTGTGACTCTGAGACTGACGCTCTCGATGATGGTATCAGATGAAATTGGTAGTTTTCAGAACATCTGACTTTGACAACTCTAGATCAGTTATTAGGGGAAGAAATTCAGCTCCCGAGAGGCTTTGCAATAGCTTGTGATATTAAGAGTTACTTGGCCCAACACCTATTTTTCACTTCAGTGGATTTATCAAGGTTGCTCCACGTGCTTTCGTACAGCTCTGCTCCTTCCCTCCAACAATGCATTCAGGCACACGCTCACTGCCCACCCTCCCTCAGACGGGATCTGTACATTTGACTACTTCAGGGAATAAAAAAAAAAATTCAAACGTTATTTGCCTCAGGGCACTCTAACTAAAGATTTACAGACTTTGTGGGTCAGGTTTCAGGTTGCTTTAGCAAACAATTTCAAACCCTAGACATTTACCTGAGGATTAGGGTTCATTTAAGACACAGAACAGGAATCAAAAGCTGAGAGGTTTTACAAGAAAACAGCACGCGCCCTCTTTCCTCTGGAACTCTTAGAGGGCCATCACCCCTAAAATGGTGAAGGGTGTTTTTGGGGAGAGGGACCTCTCCTTGTCTCCCCTTCATTCACAAGGATAAACTTTATGGTGGACTGCAGAGAGGAAGAGGCAGACTGCCCTCCCACATCTTGAGGCAGGAAAACAGACTCGGCAGTCTGGGATATTTAATAGCTGGGGGAAGAATGCTTTGGTTTGGAGGAACAGCCTTTGGCTTGCTTAAGTTATAATATGGAACAGAACGCAGTAAAATAATTTTAACCCAGCTATTTCTAGCTTTGGCAAACACAGCTCTACCTTAGAGAAACTATTTCTAAGTTGTGTTGTTTCAGTGTTCTATTCTGGTCTCAGCACGCACCATCTGCCCAGCTGAGGTGCTAAGGCAAGGCTGAGCTGCACGTGACTTAGACCCGCACCAGTTGTTACAGGCAGAGCTCAGAAGACTCCAAAAGCCCCAGATGCAAGAACCCAACACCACTAACCAGTGCTGGGTTCTGGATAAGGGACATCTGAGAAGAGCTTGAGTTTTGCACAGAAAATGGCTACTCTTTCCCCAAAAGAAGTAGGTGTCCTTGACAGCCAGCTCTCCCAGAGCGACTAACCACCTCCAGCTAGAGTAACAGATACCAAGACAAGCAACGTTATCTCACCCCCCAGTTCACCACAGCACACAAAGCACAAGAGGTTGGGGGCTACACTTGAAGAGGTCTTGCTCTGTAAAGACTACAGACCTGCCTTGTCTGCATTACCATAAGCTACGCCTCAACATGAATCTGAATTGAAGAACAAAGTCTTGCATTAACTAACACCAGATATCAGATGCAATTTTTTGTTGTTATTACTCTTAAGTTGGTGTTTTTTTTGTTTTGGGGTTTTGTCGGGGGTTTTTTTGTTGGTGTTTTTTTTTTGTTTGTTGGGGTTTTGCTGTATAGCATAAGAACTAGGATCAAATGTTGGAGCTCCCACCAACCAGAGGCTGCCGTACAACATGGAGACTCCAGCTGGGAACAGGCAGAAGAGGGACCTGACCAGGACACAATTTTCACTCACCAAAAGCTTCAAGAACAGATGGGGTGAACATTTTTTATGTTTTCGGGTGTTTTTTCCCCCTGCCCTGAGATCTGACATATACAGGTGCCCATTCCCGTTACAAAAAGCCCTCAGCTTCAAGGTTTGAGCTCAGGTCTTCTGAATTTTTTTTTTTTTTTTTTTAAATCTCCGTATTGAAATACAGAAATATGTTAACACAGATTTCATTAGCAAAGGGTAACAGTTTACAAAGAGATTTTTGCTTGTTCTTTTAAATATAGCAGCTAGTGTTTGTATGTTTTCATCTTCCTCTAATGTTAGGGGGAAGCTGGCACACAAAACCTTACCAAAACATAAGAATTTCAAGTTCCTAAATACTTGGAAATCTGCCTTATCTTCAAAACTAATTGCTTAATCATTAGGACTCACCAAGTTTCACTCTCAACTTTGTACACACCACTGCGTTTCACCAAGACTCACAAAACCTTGGGACATGTCTCGTTACTCTAAAAATATCTTTACTCTTCAGACATGTCTCGTTACTCTAAAAATATCTTTTCTCATACAACAACGGAAATGGTTGGTCTTGGCTTTTTAATCCATCTGGATTTAAAGAGTAGAGAAACACAATGGACTCTGAAACGCAAACCTCATTTCATAGGGAAATAAATATTTACATTTTCCTTCAACATTACAGGATTCTTAACATCCTGTTTATCAATACCTTCAGGTTTTTAAGTTATTCAATTTACAATAAAACGTTTCTTCCAGGGGTCAGTTTGAAAGTTACTTTAAAATGAGAGCAGTTTTCACGTATCAGAAACAAAGTATAGCCACACAAATTAGATGGGGAAGGGGGGAAGCTGAACATACTGTTTTTCCGCTACACAAACAGCGCACACTTCACACTTACAGAGCTTTGCTAGTGCTCCCATGCGCTACTGGCAGGCAAAGAGGGAGCCTTTTGTAGGAATGGTACAACCAGCCAGCATCAAACGAAAATTAATAATAATTAAAACAAATCCCCAAACCCTTAAAATAGGATTTTCAAAGACGACATTACATCACCTCAATGAAACTATTTAAACTAAGCTTTGCCAATTTAAAGAAAGCAATGCAAGAAATGCATACGTGCGAGAGAACGCTTTAATTACCTAAACTCACAGCTAGCTCTTACAAAATTGACACTTGGGGAAGTGGACTGCTTTAATTACCTGCATTCACAGATGGCACTTACAGAATTGACACTTGTGGAAGTCATTTGCGACACCCTCGCCTACAGTGCTCTCGGTTCAAAATTCTCAATAGATTTTAAGCACTAGATGTCATCATTTTACAGAGGAAACAAAGCAGCCTGGACGTGGGTCTTGACAAGCGTGCAGAGATGGGGTGTAAGAAGTAACAAACACCCTTCTCTGAATATTTACTCTTTTGAAAGTTGCTAGCATGGCATTTCTTACAACTTAAGTTTCGCCTCGAGTGAATGGGTGCAAAAAAAATAAGCTGAAGTTATTTAGCTGCTAGAACACACGTAAGCCAGCACGCTGAAGTTCCTCTCTAAAAGCACACAACGACTCTGACCGAGGCTGTTCAATGTTTCTAACGTTTCTCAAGGCACCTCCCGCGCCACCCGCCCCGCTCACCCAGCCGGCACGCGCACGTACAGGCTCAGGCACACACCTACGAGCAACCGCTTTCCCCGTGCCTTAACATACACCGCGCCAGCATGATTTTGGGTGGCGGTACAGAAACACCGATATCTACACCAAGCACCGTGTGCAGTCAGACACTCGTGTTTAAAAAATAGGAGAGAAGAAAACGACTGTAATTCCAGGTTACTCTCTGTCCCGAGCTCTTTTGAGACAGGAAGAAGAGTGCCTTTAATTCAGACGGTCTCAGAACAAGCGCTAGAGAAGTAATTTACAAGATGGCAAGAAATTATAAGCCTTAATAACAGGAGGATAGCCCTACCGGCCTTTAATTCGGATTTTGGGGAGGGGGCCGTTGGCGATACTGCAAAGACAGACCTCTGCAAGCTTTCACGATACCTTCTAAAAATAGCAGCCCGCAGCTGCCGACAAAGAAACAAAGTTTGGGAGCCGCGTCCCTGGCGCTCCTGCCCGACGACGGCGGCAGCCCCGCGGCGGCGGTCCCCCCCCCCGGGCCGGCGGG
>NW_008795495.1:4112266-4121213 GCF_000699145.1 Aptenodytes forsteri | reverse complement strand
CCTCGCCCGGCCGGGACTAACCAGCGGGCCGCCGCCTCCCTCCGGGGAGGCAGCGGGAGCCCTGGCCCCGGCCGACTCCCTCACCTCCTCACCAGCGGGTCTTGCCTTGCAGCCATCGGCAGCGCCGTGATCCGGGGGGGCAAAACGACTCCACGCCCTTCCGCGGCGTTGTCCCGTTTGGGGACGAAGCTAGGAGCCTTTTCCACTGCTTTGGAAGACGTGAGAGGTCCACGCTTTGTTTCGAGCTCTTTTCACAAAAAATGACCGAGGCGGAGATGCCTGGGGCAGAGCCGGAGCCACACGGCTCGGCCCCTGTGCTTCCCTCCCGCCCTGAAGACCGTTTGCAGCAATTCTGGTTTTGCTCGCAGTACCCCCAGCTAGCGCCCATTGCTTTATTTCACTCGTGTCTCTGCCCCCGATACGCTGCAACAGTTTCTTTGTGAGCCCTCCGCTCCCCACGCTCTCCTGTGCTCGGGCTCAGAGCTGAAGCCCTGTCCCGGTGAGGCCATTCTCAGCCCCACGCCTCCCGAGGCCGGCTGGATGGCGTGCCTGGCTCTGGCGCCTATGGTAACCACAAACATTGGCCGAGTTGGGATTATGCTATGCCACAGCAAAGTTTCTTCCACCCTGACCTAGCCCCTCAAGCCGGGAGAGGGCAGGTATGCTGACTAAACACAGCAAAACCCTTTCCTCCAGTACAGGAGTAGACAGTAGACACATTCAGAGCAGAAAAGTTAATGAAATATCAGGGAAAAGAGCCATTTTCTGGAATATTCATGCACAGCGTCAGGGTTTTTTTTAAAAAAAGTACTTGATTTCCTTTTAACATTGTACTTAGGATGATCTTTTTCTATTTGAACTGTTAATATCTTTCTTTCCATATCTTTTCCGTAAGCAAAAGTGAGTTGCTGCACGCATCTACTGCTTGCATGGGCCAGGGCAGAACGCACCATGTAATTTTTTAAGGACTACTGAAAAAAGAAAGCTTAAAATTTGTACTGCACACAAATTAGCTTCTCCTAACACGTTTACCTGGGAGTACATCTTACTTCTGCTCTGTAAACAACCTTCATAGAATAGGAAAGAAGATTTGAGAAGATCAATTCAACATACCAGGAAGCTATTAGCCATCAGTTTCTGTAGTACATGGAAATCAGCGTTACTGGTAGTACACGCAGGAAGGAAACCCCAGTGACTCTGGCTGAGATAAGTTCCACAGGAGATGTCTGCCATTCATTAAAGTTACAAATGCATAGAAATTATGTAGTTAGTTCCTCACAGTGGTATGATTTGAGACACCTACGCTACAGTGCCAGTGATGAATGAAACAATAATCAGAGCTATAATTTTGAATTTTTTCTCTACTCCTTTTTCCTGCTCCAAGCCAGAACAGCCCCAAGACCAAATACAAATGAAGAATCTGCCTTTTTCTTGAGTGGGAAGCGTGAGCATCACAAAACAACCTCTCATCTCGCTATTTAACATTCATGACTACAAAGGCTAAAAAAAAGTCTAAATAAAGCGTGTACGTGCTGCGCTGCTGGCTGACATCAGTTTGCGTTAGCTGTCATTACTAAACATTTTTCTGGAGAACTACTGCAGCCTTTCCCAGATTTTTAAGGTCTGCCTTTTCACTTCATATAAAAATAGGATGCTTGTCCCTAAGTAGGAGGAAGTAACTATAAATACTATAAAAGTTTAAATTTATTTCAGAATAAAATTCTATGAAACAGGTTTCAGAAGAGGTCATGTTTAAAAAACAGTTTCCAAGTTCTCGCTTATTTCTGGCTGTTTTATTTCACTTAATGGCAAATCAAATCACTTTTCGTGTTAATCAAGTGTCTAATGTTTTAGATTAAATAAAGTAATTCGAAGTAATCAAGTAATTTGATTAACTCCTCCTTTTAGTAAGCTGCATGGACCACAGCAGCTTTCAAGTCGAAGTTATTCACCAAGTAAAAAAAGTTCCAACATGTAAATTTCTTCCTCAAAGTGAATTTTAAATTGACTGTCACAGATAACTTGTCTATGAAAGCCCAAACAACCAAAAGAGTTTAATATTCCTTTGCGCTAACAAGGTAAGTCACCAGACTCCTAAATCAGAAAAAGACTACATATACCAGATACGACTGCTAATTGTTGGTATCAAAAGCAGCAAAGAGAATATTGTTCTACTCAACAATTGTGTGTGCTCCCAGGGATAAGTCACGCAACAGTTTATGTCATATTCTTTTCATAGAGAGTTCTATAAATGTTTGATACAATAATATTTTCTGCCAAGGCAGGCTTCTTCCCTTAAGGAAAGACCATATTTATTTTTTAAGTGTGGGCTGTTAAGTGTGAAATGTAAGTTTTAGAAAATAAACGATGACAGAAAACTCTTTCTCCTTCTTTCCTTAACTGAATCATGCAGCCATGACTGAAAGGAAAGGGCATTGTACTGGTTTTTAAATTCTTACCGTTTCTCAGTAAAATGCTTGTAATAACATGGGAAAGCTTACAGCAAGATACTTAAAAGAGCTTGAACAATCCTGAGTGCTTAATAGCACACCAGCTGCACTCAGCTAAAATTAATATAAGCGCTGAGCACGCATCATCGCTTCACTCCTACATGCACCATTTCCATAAGATGATGTGTAGGGCCGGCCCAGACTGCAGGAGCTGAAGAGGGATTTCCTGGCAGTCACTAGCGCTGCATGCCTGTGGCCAAACCATGCTCCACACGAAGGTGGCAAAGCTCTGGCAGGGCCGCACAAGTTTGGAAATACAGTGTTATTTTCCCATGGAGCTTGAGCTAATAAGCACATATTGTACAGATAAGGCAACGTCTGCATGGGCATTGCAGAGCCAAAAGCACCGTGTGGCTCTGCGGGGCTCATCAGCCCCTGGTCAGGACCTTGCTGGACTATACAAGTCAGCCAAGTGTTCGTACCTCACTCCTTGTATCCAAGTTATACGGGTTCTGTCAATGCCAAAGATACTGCAGCATCTTGTAGATCCCTTTCCTTCCTGTGCTCCTCAAGATGGTCACCAATGCCAGTGCCAAAACAGGGTCTTACAAGCACTGGAAGGCTGTTACACCGTACATGTTAGGCGAGATAGTATTTCTGTAGTGCAGTCTTTCAAAATTTCCATCTAGGAAGGGACCGTGCAGTGAGCAGATACAGTTTGGCATGATAACTGGTGCATTGCTCTTCCTTTGTCATCTCAAACTTTTGAGATCCTTTCCTAAAACAATGTTCACTAAAAAGTACTGTCTTATATATTAATAAAACGGAAATTAAGACTGAAAGTAAAACAAAATAGAAGGAAACTTTACCCTGCAGGACAACTGATTTGAAGACTACGTAAAAAACGCTGAGCAAAACTATCATATTGCCAAAATACTAAGAATTCTTATTTATAAGTTTTTACTTAAGACTCAAGATGTATTTTTCCAGTGTGACCATGAAAAATCCCACCTCAAATTTACTATTCTAACCTTGATTTCCTTTGTCATGAATTCACTTAATCAGTCCTCATACTCAATTAAAGCTCCAGTTCTGAAGTGATTTTGCAATAAATAACTGCACAGAAACAGAGCCCCTCCATTTATTACCTAAAACCAAAATCTTCTGATCATTGAAGAGCATATATGCTGTCAATATTTCCCTAAAGCAGACAACTGATGTAGCTTGTTTAACAGCTTTGAACTGCATTTCCTCTTCCTCTCTTCCCTCACCCCCCTCCCTACCCTAAAAGCACCTTATCTGTATTAACTATGGCTTACTTTAAATGTAATCCTCCAAGTCACCTTTAGCATAAAATATGCAATATCCCAATTAAATTGTGACAACTTTTATTTGTTTTTTCTGATATTAGCAGGAAGACAATGCAGCTGCTTTGGTTACTAAAGCCTTTGATTTTTATTTAAAAGCAAGTTTCAGGGCTTTACTAATGAGCATGGCAACATAAAGCAAGTCTTAACGATACTGCATTTTATTGGGATGAAAAAGTGCTCAAAAATAGAAACTTGTTAGTGTTGTTCTTCCCCCTCACTTTTCCAACCAGCTCACTTGTAGAAAACAGACTCTTCTTGTTAGTGGACTCTCCAGGTGACATGTTTTAGACAAACACTCTGACTTCTTCTTTAGAGTGCAAAAGATGTTCTTAAGTAATAAGACAGACTCGCAGGCCTCTTTCTTTCCTATAAAGAAGGAAAACCCTGCCAGATTGCTTCTGGCATAACCCCATTCGTTTTTCCTGCAATGACAATTGATAGAGAATGAAAGCACCCTCCGGAACACGGAGGGTTCAGTTTCCTTTGGCAGAGGTCTTGACTGGAAGCAAACCTGAATTATTTCACTTCAAAGCAACAAATAAGGAATATTTTTCTGGAATGTCAAAAACATGCACATTAACCAAAACCAACCTTCACAAGAATCCTAAAGCATAAGATTGCTTAGCCAAAAAAAACCCCCACAACCCGCAAAACGACCAGGTTGTTACTAATTCAAGTGTAGAAATTGGTTAACAGTACCTTAAGATCCAGTGGGTAGGGTGGGAGGGATGGCACAGGGGAAGGGTAACACATAGCATTCAGTAATGCCACCTGACAAACTTAAAATAGATATTCCTAAAGGGAAAAAAAAAGTATATGACCATCATAGCTATCTTAACATCTGTAGTCTGTTTCTGTTCTTGTTACGCAAAACTTCAATACAACAATCATTACTTTTCTATCATTTATTTCAGTTAGGTGAGATACTTCACATTGCTGTATTCACCTGCGTGTGCCCTCCGCAGTCCTATCATTTGAACTAGCATTAATTACTAGTGTGGCTTTTCTGAGGCAAAAAATCCATGTTGGTTTTCCACATACACAAATAGCAAACACTAGTTTAACTAAAGCTTTTTGACAATTTATTAACATTATTAGGCTTGAGAAACAAAATTAAGTTTTATTCAAAATGTAAAGATTAAGATAATTTTAAAATGTTAGTGCTCACCAACAGTAAGAAGAAACAGTCCTTTTTCTGCCTTTTTTCTTCCATATATTCCTTTATAAATAATGCACTGGAAAAAAATGCCTTTGTCTTTTGAGTCACCTGCAAAAGTTCTTATAATATTCTTGGATCGTTAGAATTAAAAGATGGAGATAGCCTCATATTTCAAGTTTTTACCCATTAACATACCACATACTCCACTCAAAATGTTATCTGTGAATGATACAAATGATAATCCTACTCTGAACTAGTTCATCATTATGAGGATGAAGTATCACAGACAGTAATTCCCAAAACTTTTAAGGGGGTGGAAGGGGAAAAACCCACCACATGGAAGTCTTGCACAAAACGCATGCGTGTATATAAATACCCAAAGTTGCTTTAGGAACAAGCAGCGAGATATAGCAAGGACAAATGCAAAGTTTATTCCACGTATGCTACAATTAATCAACATGTTAGGGAAGTATCAAAATTTGTACTATTAACATATGGCAACAGTTTTATTGTTACAATACATTGCAATAGATTAGCCCCACTGGAAAAGGCTTTTAAGCTGCAGACAGTGCAATTGCATTAAATCTTAATTCTTCTGGGTCACGTTCCATGAATTTCTTGCAAACTTCTATTGCATCCTAGGGAAAAAAGTAAAAAAAAAAAACCAAAAAAAAACCCACAAAAAACCAAACCACTATAAATCGTACTTATTAAAAAAACCCCACAACTTTAATATGAAGATATGCTTTATACAAACTATGCTCAAAATGGATTTTGCCATAAAGGATTACTAAACAGTGTGACAAGTCTACATAAACTGTATTTCTGATCTGAGTTACCGCTATTCAAGATTATTTACAGTGCTCACATGGGCAGCATAACAGAGCAAAAGTTTTATGCAAAACCATAGCAACAATGATTTTTGTGCCTGAATATTACTTTGTGCAACAGATGTGTTGCTTGTCTGACTTCCTAAATGCATCTCTGAAGTTTGCCTTTACTAGTACTGCTGTATTCAGAAATTTTTCCTTTGTCTCAAGATGACTTTAAGCTGTGTGGGGTAAGTGAAAGATTGTAAGTAATTCCTTCATCTAGCTTTAGGGTGCAATCTGGAGAACACATGTTATCAGTAAAACAGAAAAAAGCCACATGGGAAAAAAGGAAAACTTTATCTAACTTCTCCCCCTGCCCAAACAAGCACAAATTGTATGCAAACTTTACAGACATTAGTCTATGCTACTAAACTATTAAAAGGTTTTGTTTGTTTGTTTTTTAGTTTCTCTGGTTTCTTCCTTTTGCAAAGCTAATCCAGTCTGGATACCAGATCTATGCATTGCCTTCTCTCAGCTTCAACTTCGCATCATTCTGTGGGGATGACAGTTTATCCTCCCAATTCAGTGTATTCCTTTCCAATTCATTTCTCAACTAAACAGCTCCTGACACAAAGAAGCACCCAAAAGAAGCCACAAAACTGGAGAAGAATTATTATTAGCAAGTGTCAGAAAGGAAATAAACTTCTGTCTAGCATGGCACCTATCAAACTATAACTAAACCAAAAGGAAAGAGAATGAAAAATTATCTTAAGTTTTCAATCTGATGAATTCATCTCACGTAAAATTTGAAAGGAACAGGGGTATACGAAAATCTCAGCACATAAAAGTCTGTTTGATCTTCTGTTATGGTCAACCTTTCTGACATTTCCTGTTACCATGTTATGATACTCTGTTATCCAGAGTCACAACATGAGCATTTTGAAATACCTGTTTTAAAACTGAGTAAACCTAATTTTGTCTCACCATCCCACTCGCTCTATTCCTCATCCAACCATAAATATAGCAAGACTTTTGTATAAATATTTTTATAAATATTTTTAATAAATTTTGTGGAAATAGAGCAAGAATTTTGTATAACACCATTTAAGAAGGTTTTCTATTCCTACCTCTAAAAAAGAATCGTCACTAGTTTCCCCATGGTTTATTGGAAACGGCTTGCGCCCATCTGTTGAAACACAAAGCAGGATTGAACAACACATTTATAAAATTAGAAAAGCTTCATTTTTCCAGTTAAAGCTATTTGAACACGTTTTTTGCTCTTCACTTACAAAAATGCTACCTCATTTTTCATAAAAGAATCACACATGCACATAGCTATTCCCTGGTCTCTCCACTGCTGACTGCTTCAACAGGTATCATTATGTTACATAAAAAAAAAAATCCAGTCAAAACAATGAAATACTTTTTAATATTTTATTTGAAAACTTTAAGGCTGTAAGTTGCAATTGTTTTAGTGGTGGTATAGTACTACAGTACTTCAGTTTTTCAAGTAGAGAAGAACAATTTCTACTACACTTAATGGATTTACCCAGACAGACAGCTGTATGTCTGTGGCCTTTGACAGCTGTGATCAGGGACACCACGACAGAACAGAATACCAGCCCCACCAGTTTGAAGAGTCTGGCATAACTGAAATGTTACTCTCACTTAAAATAAAAAAGCAAACAAACCCAATAAGTTTAAGTACTTTCACAGCATTTAAAAATGGTTGCTATAGTTAATTATTTTTTCTCCCATTTCCAATATAATAATGCTATCATTCTCACCATTTTAAAAATAATTTCATTCATAGAAGTATGTTTCAGGTTACTTGTGAAGACCTAACAGTATGAGAACATATGTCAGGGTATCCTAAGTATTTGCTAGACCAGATTCCCTTTTGGCTATGTCCTCCCTTTGAAAGACTTTTCCCTCCCCAAAGATTCCATCAACGTTGACAATACTTCCAAACTCCATTTTCCATAACCAAAAATAGATTTGATGTTAGAAAACTTACAGATTTACATGAGCAAGAGGTTGTTCATTATTGTAACAACCATGATTGAAGATACAATGCAAAACCCTCAGAATGTGCCAGGGAAACAGAACTGAATGCCCTGTACTGTTGCAAGCTAAGTTTGATTCAATTTTTTTTTTTTTTTTACATACATCTTGGCAGAACAGCATTTTAATTTCATGTGCCTATAAATAATGTGTTTTCTATGGCAAAAACATCATAACCATTTAACATCCATGTGCTTCCTTAGCATTTTCTGCCTGCCAAAGCCCACATGCTGGCCACAGTGACTGAAGCCAGTGAATCAATTGAAAAACCTTCTCCCATTTTCCTACTTTTAAGTATTTTTTGCTTTCTTCCACTGGTACAGAGAGAAGTTATTTTAAGAACAAAGGAAATAGTAGTATTGGCATTGCACTATATAGTGGAGCTAAACACCTCTTTTTTTTTTCTTTCTTTTTTTTTTTTTAAATTTAAGCAAAAAATTCAGGTGGGTTTTATCTTGCATATTATTTATGGAAAATAGCTAAACATGGTAATCATAGTCTGTAGTGTGCTTTTTAAGCAGAGCAAATTAATGCACAATGAAAAGGTAACATGGAAATAGTAGCACACAACCAAAAGAAGAGCAAGCCATCCATCACACCTTGAAATTTAGAGTCATAAAATATTTATATTGCATCCTACAGTAGTTGCCTCACTATTTGATCTAGTTCACTGACAGACATACAGCATCATAAAAATAGAGAAATGTGTGCCTATTGTTCATGACTTACCACTGATAATACCCCTTAGATCACCTTAATATTAACATAAGCACTTCTTATATACTGCTTATGTCCCAGGTTATGATTAGTTATCACCCGTTAAGGGCATTGCTTAATTACCTGTTGATTTTCAAAAGATGAAAATGTTCTCACCATAAAATACTGCAAAAATTATGTTAGGAAAGACCAGTGACTTGCAGTTTTTAAATCCTGATCTACTTGCTAGTTTTCTGAAGCGCCTGCAGCAAAACCTAGTTGCCCAGCAACATGTTTAAGATTGGAGTCATAGAATCATAGAACAGAATCATAGAATTGTTTAGGTTGGAAAAGACCTTTAAGATCATCAAGTCCAACCGTTAACCTAACACTGCC
>NW_008795495.1:4068422-4109874 GCF_000699145.1 Aptenodytes forsteri | reverse complement strand
CACACCATGTTTCTGTGATGGCATGGCAACTATATTATAGTTTTCACAATGGCTTCCAGCTCCTCCTGCTTGTTGCCCATCCCACCGTCTTTTTGGGGGGAGAAACCCTAATTCCTACATGACCATTCTCAGGTGCTTCCATGGTTTCTAACACATCCATAACCCTTGCGTCTTTGCTGCTGCATGGATCTCCATGTCATTAGAGAATATCTGAGTAGAAATTGGTGCTACACAATCTGAAGAGGGAAAAAAATAGCTGTAATTCAGAAAAGAGAGACTACTGTTTTACAGTTAACTGTCTAGTGACCAAAGGTAGAAGAAAAAATAACCAGCCTATAACAAATCAGTTGCAGAATATTAGTATCTGATCCTGACTATTCAGTTTAAACTGTATCACTCTATTTAATAATATAGCTAACACTTCTAAAGTGGCATACAGTTCATTTATTAATTCCACAAGCAATTCAGGGACATAACAGTACTTTCCTCTCTGAAACTTCGAGTGTTCATCAATTCTTTCTTGCTTCCTCCTGTCCTTGTAAATCATAAAGGAAGTTTAGAGGCAGTCTAGTATTCTGTACCATTTTATCTTAATAGGAGGGAAATGAGGGAAGGAGAATCCGAAAAAACAATGGGAATGCGGCTGCAATTGTTTGACAGAACACCCCACCCCCCAGACCTTATGATGCAGTTGAAAAGAACCTAGGCCCTACATTACATCAAGTAATCTCTCTCAAACTTTGATAGTTAACAACATTACTACTTGTATTTGTTTCAAACAAATGGAGAGAGTGGATAAAAAGTGTTCTTACCCAATTCATAGAGATGACCACCTACGTTAACTAATGCAATAAAGTGAAGATCTACTTTTTCATCTATACTTGGTGCCTGCAAGACAAAACAAAACAAAAAGAAATTGTGTTCACTAAAGCTCTTATCACAATATGATTAATGAGAACATATCATCATAATATGCAAAACACCTGGCCAACAGAAATCACAAGTGAGAAGCACATTCTGGATCTATACAGAATGGCAGAAGTCACACTGCAGAACATTTCGGAACATAAAGCAGCTTTCTGCAATGCACAAATCAGTAAGAATCCTTTCAGTAAAGTATCTGGAAGTATTTCCAATTACAGCTTTACATAAAAGGTTTATTTTTCATTACTGAATTAGAAGTAGTATCAGCTCAAATACATTAACATTAAAAATAGATATTCATATAAATAGCAACTCCTTCACTAACCCATCTCCCATAACAAAGTGACACAGGGCTGAACTCTGAACCTGTAGTATTTTAAAACTGAAAATATTCACTTGGTCAAAATAATTTTTTCCTCGTAAGCCATGTATAGTACAGTTAACCTGTTCCCTCTTCACAGGCAGTCGAAAGAAACAGTTCACACATCTTAGGTGGGGAGGAAGGAAAACAACCAGAGGTGCCTAGACTGAAATTTCAACGTGGCATTATACCAAGAAAGGACTGAAGTGCAGTGACAGCATCAAGTGACATGACATAAAAAATGGTTACAGTTGGTAAAGATCTATCTAGCCCAGTACTGTGTTGCCAACTAGAGCAACCAAAAGCTTTTTCAGAAGAAAACAGGGCATGCACAGCACGGTACTCTGCCAGCTCACATTCCCAGCATGCATTAAACAGTGGTTTTTGAACTTGTGAGCCAAAAGGTGCATCACCACTGTTGTGTTCAACAGCAACTGATGGTCTTATTTCCTCATCAATCTGTCCAGTCCACATCTGAGCCTTGGTCCACAATTTAAGAAGGTACTGTTTGAGGGAATGGGAAACAGCACCTCAGGTTTTCTTAAATTATCAAGAAAATCTTGAGCATGCCATTTTCTTCCATCTTGTAATTACTGTTAGCCTTATATGAATTTCTTGAAGCACCCCAAAAATCTAAGAATTTGCCAGAAACAGATTAGAGCGTAAAATGAGTTGTAGAACCTTCCAGTCGCATCACGTTTTCAAGACTGGAAGTTTCCTTCTTCCTGATGGTCACGAAAAAAGACTTTAAAAGATGATCTAAATTGAAAACATGTAGCAAACAACCAGAACAATAAAGCAAAGGACAAGAAGTCACCGTAAGTCCTTCAATACATCAAGAACGCCAAAGAACACAGCATTACAGAGGAACTGCCAACAGCTTACAGAAATTCTATGTAGCAAGCTCAAAAACGAGGGAAAAAAACAAAACAAAAAAACCACATAACCTCCCCTCACCCTCATTTGAGATTAATCTCCATGACCAGTTAAAGTGTGAAAGGCATAAATACCCTGTTTCATCTCTGTTTCAGAGGGCCTAGAATGGAGAAAGAGCATTCCTGCTGCTGAAGATGAGGCAGCTATCAAAGGAACGAGAGGACCTTTCCACCAGATCTCCAAGGAGTCTTTTTCCCCTATCGCATAAGTGAATTGCTGTTGAGAATTTTGCTTTACAGAAGGCCAAACAGAGACAGGGCTTAGAAAAAAAAACAAGCAAAACAAGCAGCCTCTAGAGTTTGGCTACCCAGTTGTAAACTTCCAAGGGCCACAGGTTTCCGTAACTTCCTGAAAACGGCACAAGACAGTAGCTGACAACCAATGGGAATAACAACAAGGTGCCATCAATCAACCAACAGTTGAGAGGCATCTAAACCACGGTGCTATAAAAGCGTGCAGGCAGGCAAAGCTGAGTCCTTGCCAAATCCCACATTGCCACCTAATCCCCGTGTAGAGACATGACTTCATGGCTGTTCACTTACCAGTTAAACCTACCAACTAGGAAATCTGGCCTTAAGGAATTTCAGAGTTAGGAGAAAGACTACTGCCAGTTAGTCTCACTTTATGAAGGAAATGGCTTAGCATTTAACAGCTTGCATCTGAACATATGCTACCTGGGCTCAAATTGACATTAACTAGAAGAGCTCGAAGTATCACTATTGTTTCAGAGTACTTTGAGATGTTCAGGATTTGGTTTTGATCACATTTAGAACAAAATACAGTTGTCCCTTTGACCGTTTTAAGGGTTGTGTTCTTTGCCAGCTTCTAATAAACACCTTTTCTGTAGAAGGACACTTGGCATGCTTGGAATGCCGAGCCTATATACAGCTAGAAGATAGAGAAAAGAGGAAGGGGGGGCACAAAAAAAAAAAAAAAAAAAAAAAAAAAAAGCATGATTAACTTTTCATAGAGTTTACTTGAAGACAGTGATGCTCCTATAGAATCCTGCTGAATTTTTGTACATGCCTAATCTAAATAACGTGCTTCCATTAAGTGCTACTGCCACAACCCGTGAGGAATGTTGTTTTTACATTTTTAATTCCCCAACCTCATAGAAAGAATGAAAGTGCCATGCCATTATTAAAGTTTCTACCACATGTTCTAACGTAGACAGCCTCCTTCCTTTGTGATTTCTTTTCATCTAATGGAGATAGTAGTAAATTTACTACCAAGTAGATCTATTACATTTCTTCAAAAATTAGGATTTCAATAATTTTTGACAGGCAATTATTTGCATAATCATAAGCACAGAGAAACAATAGGGTCTGAATAGTCAAAATAACCTAACACTTTGTATTATAAAAAACTGTTGCTTATGACTTAGGCAAACAAGTAACGGGATTAAACTTTCCCAATGTGATGAATCTGATCCAAAATGGCCCCGCCCCTCCTTAGGTACAAAAAAAGATATCCATTGCGTATGTGTGCATGCACACGTGCACACAGACACACACACGAAAAGAAGCCTAGTCAGGCCAATTTCTACTTCACTGGGAAGCTCTAGAAATTCTAACACTTGAACCACAAGATTTTAAATTTCAAAGGAATGGAAAGAAGAGGGAACGTCAGCTTAAGGGAGATGTCTTTTGTGGTCCCCTTGAAAAGCTACACCTTTGGCCAAATTTTCAGCTTTTAATGAACGGTCTGTGTGAATGCTTACAAGAACAAGAGAACCTAGTTCTAAGGAGGCTGCCTGCATGTTCATCACTAGGTAGTGTTTTCAGAGCAATTACAGAGGATTTTCTCTTGATTAGTCTTCTTGTCAAAGACCACTGTAACATCAACATCAGTCAAAAGTGTTGGGATGACCTGTTCCTTTGATTTTTTTTTTCTCTTAGGAGCCCACTCAATGTGCAAAAGGAGACAGCAGTTTTGAATGACCACATGTATGAACCACAAGGAAGGAGAAAGACAGAGGAGTCTAAACGAGATGATTGTCTAACCAGGATTTGGAACTAACCTCTGGGATTCAAGACTCATTTTCCAAGTCTTCCAAAGAGCTGCAGCACTCAGTGAAAGAAAATTTATATTTCTTTCCTATCCGGAAAAGACAGAAAGAGGACAAATACCAGTATCTTGGGTCGCTTACAGAAGGCTATGCTATGGTTTCAACCTTAGTATAAGAAATAAGTTTTGGTAGCATGGGTTAGTGGACATCACTTTTCCAATTTCTCTCTTCAAAAGAAAAAAAACCCTGAAAAATAGTGACCAGTAGACTTGAAACTGATTTGAAGAGGAAAAATGCAAGAAGTTTAGCACTCAAAGTGATGGTTCTGAGAACACCTTCTCAGCTGTAATTTGTTCTCAAGGTATTGAGATAATGCTCAATGATAATATGGTGTATCTTCATGAATACCCAGTCTCGTATACAAAAGTGACAGCCAAGGTTGTCAAGCCCTCTAATCTTGGTTACCACATTAAAAGCACCTAGATAGAATCATAGAATCATTTAGGTTGGAAAAGACCTTTAAGATCATCGAGTCCCAATTTTTCAGAGGATTTGACTGCCTTCTCTTGCTAACCTGGACATTCAAATTAAGTAATAAATAATTACTGACTGCTGTGAGAAATCAATTTTAATTGACTTCTCTCAGACCAATACCCATTAGTTCATGTTATCGAAACAGCACTTCTACGTTTCTTCTTCTATTCTTCACTAGCAGATTTCCAATCAGTAATTTTTTAAAATAGCACTTCCCAAAGTTTTTACTGTACAAATGGCAACCCTTTCTACTCCCTCTTGTTGTACTGAGAAACTCCTTGATTTTACCTTTCACCACTGCATGCTGCCTTCTCCTCATGAACTACAACAGTCGTCTTTCTTGTTGTTGCACTAACATTTAAAAACTCAATGGTACACCTCTATATCACTGTTTGCCCAATCATACCAGCTGGTCTAATAAAGTATATTTCATCACCTACACAGTTTATCTTGCTAATGCGCTTAGGCCATTATCCCAATGTAAAAGTCAGTATTCAGTTTTCATGCATTTGAATTCTTTTGATCTTCAAATAAGTCAGTATTCAGTTTTCATGCATTTGAAATCTTTTGATCTTCAAATCAAAAGTTGCTAACTTAGAACAAAACTGTTCAACAAATTTGATGTGTAACTGTTTTTTTTTCCCCAAAACAGCATCTCTGGGACAAACACACAATTGGGAAAAAAAATTTTTTTTGTCTTGTTCTCATGGACATACTGAACAAGTCCTTACCTCCATCCTGCTTAAAATTTATTTATGAAAGACCACATTATAAAAACAGGTTCGATGTTACATGACAGATTTCCAGCAACTTCTTCCAACTAAATCTTGTATTTTTATTATTCCCTTACGCTTTCTCTTGAGAGAATGGAGTGAAGCAAGAAGTCTCACAAACCAGTTTAGTAGAATGCTTTGCATTACAGGTAGTGACTGGGAAAGAAAAAAACACCACTTGTGTTAAGTCAAAAAATTGGCATCAAGAGTCTGTCAGGTTCTGGAAGAAGAGTGGTAAAGACTCATAAGGAAAAGACAACTTTGCAGAACCTTGAGGAATAAAAAGTTTCAGATGCATCCAATTGAAAGATCATGACAAAAGTAACTGAAGTCTAAGAGAAGAAAAAACCTTAGTGGTTTAACTATACAATTTCACTCACTGGAAGTTAGAAGATACTAAAGAAAAACATATTAAAAAATGAAGGTTACACAACGAAACATTAGGTATGGTTTGGATTCAATACATTTTGAAGCAAAGGGGAAAAAGTGATGCAATTGCTATTGGGTAGATTCGGTGTCTGTAATTCCCATTTTGAAGCATGGAACATGCTTGGGCAAATGTATTGTGTAGGCCTGTGAAAGCCATTTGAATCCTGGTTAAAATACTGCAATTAAAACAAAGACCACTGGAATGATGATCACAAGTTTCAGCAAGATTATTTCTGGCTCATTCTCACAGAACAGTGATATCTCTATTCATGCTCAATATACTGCAGTGAGTTTACGGTATTTGAAATGCTCTGGAGTTTCACAGTTGAACATACACAGCTAATTTAGATCAAGGTATCCCTTGTCCACAATAATGAAAAAGAATTTCTATAAGAAAGGTGCTGAGGGACTGTCTTGAGTGCTGACCCAAGAACAGACAAGAAGTTCCTTTGTTAAGCATTGCCTTATGTATTTTTCTACCATGCTGTCATGGTAGACAAGCTGTCTCAAGTTTATTACCTCTGTGTCAGGTGAGGTACAATTCCAAGCTGCAGGACAGTAGCATCTGATTTTGAACAGGAGAATGTCAAGCAAGAAGGTGAAATTCACAGATGGGCTCTATCAACAACCAGAGCATCCGGATACAGAATGTTTATACAAACACAAATCTCCCTTTAGATCCATAAGCAAGAGGGATTATTCAGCAGTGTGCTGCTCTAAATAGGTATTTCTTGGGTTTTTTTTAAAGAACAGGAACTTTAGTGTGACGCAGAAAGTAAATGTGAGAAAAATGTGAGAAAAAAAACAGAGCATGTTTTCCACCTTGATAAGTGTAGGAAAGAAAAAAGAATTAGGAGATTAGCTTGACATATAAAAGGCAGCAAAATGATCCTAAGGCTAGCAGAGATGCTAAACTAAAAGAACAGATGAGCTGGAAGAATATGAGATCGTTACAAGGATTGAGGAAAAGTCAACATTACTAATGAAGCATGTTGTTACCTACAGCTTAAAAGTTTGCCACATCTACTGCAATTTATCAGGTTTGCATAGAACATTTCCAGACCGTATTTTCAATATTTTTTTTTTTTTTAATAAGTTCTTAACTCATCTGGAGACCTTATCTAAAAGAACAAGGAAAGCGTGTAAGTAGGGAAAGTAGTTTTATTTCAGGAGCATAAATACAGTCTCCCATCATTAAGACTTTCACTCTTAATTTTGAAACAATCTATTTTTTGTCTGTCAATGTTTGTTTAAGTAGTAGAAATGTACTTAGAACTACAAGAAAGTTCAACTGTATTTTAAACGCAATATACAGGATGTTTCCTCCCCTCCCTTAAATTTAAGTGCATAGATTTCTTAATAAAAGCAATACTAGAACATTTTCATACAATGCTGAGACCAATTCAGCCTCTTTGTACATCTAGCAGAATGGTCAGAGCTATACTTGTGGAAGGGCATTGACAGGACAAAATTTGAAGGACAAGGAAGTATTTATTATCAAGCCAACTGGGACAGCTTTAATCCCCATAATGCTGTCTGGTTTTTTTGCATATTAAACTAATTTACATATAGTTTGTATGCTCTTGAATCTTCTTGGAAAGGTATGTTATACAAAAGCGTAAAGACAAGAACAACATTTTAGTGACCAATAAATACCAGACTAGATCGTATTCAGTGATAAATCTTTGCATATAGGACTTACAATTTTAATCTGTCAGATGGAGACAGTCAGGATCTCCATGGAGTTAACGAGTAATACTTTAAAACTATTTTTAGTGGCAAGCTTCTGTTTTGCCAGATACAGTTGTGTTGAAGGCCAGTTATTTTTTGAATGATTGTTTTAAACATTTTCAAAGCAAATGCTCACTGCTAATGGATGAGGAGCTGTTTTTAGAAATTTTCTGAAGTAAGACAGCTTGCCAACAGTGGTTTTCTAGTATAATCACAACAGATTATGCTGCAATGTCCATCCTTGGATAAGTCATGGTTTATTTAATGTTGAAGTAAACTGATGGTCGATTAATGTTTTTGTTCTAGGCAGGCACACTCAAGCTCAAGTCCTCCTCAATAAGTCTTTTGTTAACAACAAGCTTATATAGGCCAAATTCATACAAGATCCCAGTTTCAAATTACAGAAATATGATGTAGAATTTTCCAAGTTTTGCTAAGCAAACAAAAAAGTCCCCAGGTAAAATGTCAGAGGTTTGCCAATGTTAATGGCATAAATATTAAATGGGGGGAGGAAGCATGAGTTGAGGAGAACTTAACTCTGTGCTTAACTCCATGCCTCCTCAAATCCCAAGGTATTTAACTAGTTCCAAATGATAACATCAAGAATGTACCATAGTTCTGAAGATTACAAGAGAGCTAGATACTTAAAAATAGCGATGATTATTCACATAAAGAGAAAGGAGTCTGGGAAAAGGTCTCATCTTGAGATTCTTATCAGGATAAGAACATAAAAGCTGTAAAGAAATGGAAGCATTCTGACACTAGTTTTTAATAGCAATAATACATTAAGAAGGATTTCCGCATCTGGAAAGACAGATCTGTATGAAAAAGTTAATTATTTGGACCACAGTCAGAATACTTATTTCACCTCAGTAAAAAATCCACATACCTCAAACAAGAATTTCTAGTAACACAGGTGAAATGTGGTCATTACCAAAGAATGACAAAAACAAAATCACTGTCCCCATTTTGCTTTTAAGACCATTCACTTCCACATATCAAGGGTTTTTTTGTGTGTACTAAAAGTGTGATCACTCCTTAAAAGCAGGATGAAATACCACTAAATCATTCTTTCAGTTTAGTGTTTCTGATGGTGGTCATAGCACAGTTTAGAAATATTGGCTATTCTGTGCGTGTAATTTTTTTTTCTACATTTTCAAGATATGTTTGTGCCCTGTGGGTGAAGAAGGAAAAAAGTGTAAGTACGGTATTTGATGACAAGCTTTTACTTATTAGAACGTCTTCACCTTCAACTGGATAAAGAAACAGATGTCAAGTGAGAAAGTAAGCCAGCCCCTTGGGATTACAGGAAACATTTCACCTTTACTGAAATACTCAGGGATCATTAAGCAAGATTTAGAATGAAAGAGAAGGAGACTAGGTTTAGGATATGAGGACATAAACCAGGTCTCAAACACAGAAGAAATAATATCATGTGACAAAGAATTAGAAGCCCCTTGGTTTAGCACATCCAAATGAAAGATCATGAAGATGAGGTGAAAAGAAGAGGCTGGATGTGGAGCCTATGGCGAAAAAAAAAGCCACTTCATGAAGGGCAGACTTCATCTATGCTTTGAAAATGATTTGGCATGTGTATTGAATCAAAAATACCTGGACAGCAAAGCATGGAGCGATGTACTTTTGCTGTCCAACGTGGGGGAAAGAAAAAAAAAAATAAAATAAAAGGAAGAAAGAAATCCTAAGAATGGTTGAGAAAAGGCCCCAACAAAAAATGATGCCTTGAAGACCGGAGTTACATGGCAGGCAGCCAGTCATGTCAGAGTAAGAAAAGACTGAAGATGGACTACACTTACAACAGAATGAAGCCCAACAGATGGAAGGCGTATCAAGGGCCGCCAACGACGAAGACGGATTGACGGACTGGTAGCCTTTGCAGGACCTACATGATTACGTTTGGCCCAGGAGAGGGATGCAGAGTGACACAATGGTGAAGCCTTCGTTCTGCTGTGGCTAACCTGAGGCTGCGATGAAGATGGTGGTGAAGACAGCGAGGACGATGACGACTACATAAACATTAAAAAAGAACATACTTAGCCCACTTAAACTTGAAGTAACATACCTAAAAAGGGAACTGCAAAGGTGTCCACTATTTATTATACTACCTTTAACTGATCAAATCTACACAGATAATAATCAAGAATGTGTTGAATTTGAATGAGAAGACAAAAGAACAATGAAAATAAGCAAAGACAAGGTCCACATCTGAAGTTTATCACCAGATAAGCTAGAGGTTATTCACACCCAGTGAACTTCATAATATGAACACAAGTTAGCTGACTCATTCAAGAGATAGACTGTTGGAAAGTGAGGAGGGAGAGGATTTAAGTATCATCTCATGGAAGAAATAGTTGAGAACAGAGAGTGATCAGTTTTGTCTACAGCTACAAAAACTGTAAGCAACAGTTCTTTGGTAATTTGGGAAAGCTAGGTTGTGCTACTCTGGGATTTAAAACAAATCAAGTAACTACTGTAACAGAACCCAGAGTTTCTTTACTGTTCCATGTCTAACATAAAAGGAGAGTAAAGGAAAAGGGAAGCTTACCGTGGTGAGGTTTGCAACTTCCTAAGTTTTTCACCTATTCTTCTAAAATAGCAGGCCAGTGGCAGTATTGCCATTAACACTCAGGATCCCTTTAGTATCCGTGGAAGCAGTAGGACTATGTTAAACCATTCAAATTGTTACTATTAGAAGAAAGACCACAGAAGTATTAAAAATGACTCTCAGCTGCAACTGACAAAGTTACAGTAAATATATTAAGACCAGAAAGGACCATTGTGATGATTTAGTTTTGATCTTCTGTCCCACACAGGCCACAGGACCAATCAAGTTCAAGTTTTGTTTGGATCAGAACATATTCACAAACAAAACCAAACTTCCAAGCTTAACACTTTTTGTTACTACTGAAATAAATTAGGACAAGTCAAGATTTCAATCAATCTTGTCTATAGCTACAGAGACAGTAAGTAACATTTTCATACAGTTTACTAAATACATTAGTGCTAAATGAAAAGGCAACCTTTCTACTCACACTTAATGATGATATGAACATGAAACAATGAATTACATTAGTTCATCTGGTCACGATGTCAAACCAGGAGTTCACCTTCAGCTTATCATCCACCATTACTTTTTCCTCTCAGCTCATATAATACAGAGACAGTAAGTAACATTTTCATACAGTTTACTAAATACGTTAGTGCTAAATGAAAAGGCAACCTTTCTACTCACACTTAATGATGATATGAACATGAAACAATGAATTACATTAGTTCATCTGGTCACGATGTCAAACCAGGAGTTCACCTTCAGCTTATCATCCACCATTACTCTTTCCTCTCAGCTCATATAGAAATCCCCAATTTCACCTTCAGTCTTTCAGAGAATCCCTCACCTTCTGCCAGGAAATAAAGTTTATCTTTTGTGCTAATTACATAGCTTTTATTTGGCCTCAGAAAAATACTCTTGTTTGAAGCTAACCTAAAGGGCAATCCAGATTGTCCTGTGTTGGTGTCTTGTGCTTTTCTAACTCTTGATTTTACACTGCCTGTAGGTTTTGAGGTGTATTTTTACAGTGTCTTCCATGTCACTGATAGAAGTTTTAACAGTACAGGTCTTAGAACCAAACCCTGCAGAGCCCCACTAGCAAACAAAACTTACTCATCGATAATACCGCACTTAGCTGCACCGAGACCTGCCAGCTGCTTGTGAATCCCTTAAAGTTTTGCAAGCAGAATAGAAACTGCAGTTCCTTAAGATATGTCCCACATTATGCACTCAATGGAACGATTCTAGTACACTTCAAAAACTGAGCATGAGATAGCTTCTCTGAAAAAATTATTTTCACTCTGTTTAATCAATGCATAAGTGCCAATCAAAACCATTTACTTTCTTTGTATTATTTTTTAAGCAATTCACCTTCTTTCCTGTTCAATTTTAATTTTTTTTCTTTTCCTATCAAGAGTGGGACAATTAATTGGTTCTTTCTGCTCCTATATTCCTGACCTTAAAGAACAAAGACAGGGATAGGAATTCTTCATGAAGAGCAAGCACCAAGTACAGTAGAAACTGTAGAGCTCAGAGATAAGCATGGAGTGTTATCAAGTCTCATAACCTGCCCAGAGAATAGAGTTTTCCACTGGTTTGTCACAGGTTTTTTTTACCCATTAGCTTCTGATTTTCAAGCATTCTGATCCACCCCTAAATCTCAGAAGCTCCACATAAAAGAGGACAAAACCAGAAAACCTCCAGCCCAAAAATGTAACTATATGAAGAAAGAGGAATTTAGCAATGACAATACTTCTAAGAGTCAGAGAAGCTTACAGGAGTTTAATGGCTATTTACTTCATCTGTACGACTGATTGTTTTTTCAAATTCTTCACTTGAACTGATTTAAACCGAGACATTTTACACTTAGATAAAGTACCAGATGGCTTTAAAAACTATTTATGCTCAGCTTGACTAAGAAAATTCCAAAAGACGACAGATAAAACACTGCTCCTAGAAGTCCTCACAGTCCACAGACCTCCCTGTGGAAGGAGGAACCTGGAGGATTAGAACCTGCTGCGGGGCAGAAATTTAAGAGCTTTGCTGACTAGAGTTCACGATAAAAGGCAAGACACACTACATTATGTTTTACAATTTTGTAAGCTTCTGCTATCAAAAGACAAGATTGTTAGTCTTCCTGGAATCTGCAATATAATAACCGTTTACTTAGAAATAGTTTAAAAAAGTGAAACTGAAAAACTTGAGAGTAGGAATTTACTCTGTCTTTGATGCATTCCATTGACTGGAAGCTGTTAAACTGTGTACTTTTGCTCTGAAAAAACCCTATCTATTAGCACTCCTAGTGTAATTACTATGAAACCATTAATAAGACTTTGAACAATACCAAATTTAAGATTTAACAGTCCAGTGATGACCAAAATATCAAAAAATGTTTTTTATAAAACCTTTTTTACTTTTGTTACCATGTTTACCACAATTCCTCACTGTTACCATTCTTAATGATTGCACTATACTTCTTTGTTTTCTGGCTAATATTTCTAAAACAATGAGAATATATTAAAAACGCCCCTTGCCTGAATGTAATGAGACCAGAAAAGACTTTAAGTTCTCAAAACTGAATTTATAACCTAGAATGCTGTTTAAGGCAACTATTACTAATATTTTAATATTTCTAGGTCAGTATTTGTCCTCATTTTAAATTCCATTCATTGAATCTTTTTATTCTTTATTTCCTGTACTAATGGGTCCCCTAGTGAGATCAACCAAGACAAAGAGAAACTTCCTTCCCACTGAAAATATACCTTTGCATTTGTAAGAGTGAAATTTCGACAGACAGTATATAGGAATTCTGGAAAAGCAAAGTTAATACTGGATTATGTCTAATTAAGAAGGCTTGCAATAGCCATGAAATTCCATGCATTGCTTTAATAATAAGCACAAATTAAACTGTGTCAAGAGAAGTTGTTTTCAACTGAATATAAAAAAATACATATTAAAATAGAATTACATGTCAATATTAATGTGAAATTAGAGTTAAATACACATCTCCAAATAAACGATACAAACTCATACATTTCACATTTAATTTAAAATGAGCAAGACAAATCATAACTTGAGACTCTCTATTCAAACAAGACATTGACAGCTGGAAACTGCAGAGAAGAGAGAATTAGACTAACTTCACAAGATGAAAAGATCACAGGAGCATATTTCTGTGCTGAAAATTGTAGCAGGTCAAATATCTGAGGTGGTAAAACAAAAACCCTGAAATAGAATTGAATGTTATTGTCATATAAGCCGGTAAGCACATTAAGTTTATGATTTGTAATGCAAAAAATACATTATAAACAAGTTAAAAGCCTTATGGAATAGATTTAAAAAAAAAAAAAAGGGAATGTTCAGGCAATTATCATCTGCCCCAATCCAAAACTCATTCCTATATATAGCTGTTAAAGTCTAGAGCCATTTAAATCTAAGAGCTCAGGGAAACACCTATAAAGTTCCTCAGGCACGAAGAGCTGTGCTTTTGCACATACCTAAAAGTGCAGAAGTTTGATAGTGCTGAGTAGCTCATGATTTGGCTCACACCCAAACCTGGTCAGGCTCTAGAAACAGGGATCTGTCTGCTCAGCTTGTCTGGGGAACCCAATCCAGCAAAGTATCTCAGTCCACGTCTAATGCATTGAAGACCTGACAGGACAAAGCGGCATCTGGTATTGCATGACCATTTCTTTCTAAGAAGAAATATTTATTACTGAGTAATTTGCTAGCGGTTACAAAAATCCATCTCTCTGGAAGCTCAAGTTCAGGTCATCCTCAGTGGAAAGTTCAAGCCCATGCCACCTTCTTCTAAGGAGGCTTCCCTATCAGCTGACAAACTATGCTGGGACTGGGGCTTTCTTCTTTCCTCCATTTTGAGGTTGTGTCACTGTGTAGAAAGAAATGCTAGTTGCACTAGGACATAGATCAAATGAGCTTTAACTGCATACCAACATCACTGGAAACTTGGGAAACAGAAGGAGATACAATACTTTTAATCCTGGTCTTTGTTTCCTATGCACAACCCAGGGATCAGAGGCCCTGCCACATGTTCTGCATCTGCTCACTTGAGTCGGTCCATGAGCGTGCAGTATCTCCTCCCAAAACAAACTGTTTGTGGCCTCGTTATACAGTTCCTGTACAGCAAGCCGTGTAGCAGAGATAGGGGAAGGTTGAACTGACAATAGAAAGTGCAACTTTTCCAGCCAAATGGGCAATACAAGAGCTATTATAGCTTTAAGATTATATTCAGAGAGGATGTACTTAATACCTATCATTTTTCCCCCACCACCTTTTGAGGCTTTTTTTGTTTTCGTTAAGTAATTGCTCATTATTGCATTAAACACAATGTTTTAAAGGGTCTGTATTACAGTTGAAAGTGTAATAGCGTTTTGCATCCTTAGAAGTCATTATTCTTAGTGGGATTTTTACATGCAAATTAAACCTATGCATCACAGTCTGAAAAGATCCTCTTCCTCCTCCTTCCTTCACAAGTGTTTTTAATCTTTCAACAGCATTTCAAGCCTGTTTTGGTGGTGGTGGTGAAACCTTGAGAGACATTAAGTTCCTTCAAGCTTTTATAAGAAGATAAACAGCTAGACAGGGAAGAGGAGCCTGACAAAGGAAGTATTCCACAGAGGCAGAAGCTGCTTCATGAGCTCAGCTCCAACAGTACACCACAGAATTCACATGAACGAGAGACATTATGAATATTTCAACTGCAAGAAAAGCCTTGTTCCTAACTAGAACTTCCTTACATGCAACAAAAGCCTGTGCAACATGCAGATTCTTTGGAAGTTAAGGTTCATAAACTCTACTCCTCACAGACCTACTTGTTTTGTCAACATTTCAATACATATTAATGCTGGTAATTGTAACTGAGACTACAGGTTTGAAACTGAATTGGGCTACATCTGTTGGCTGATCAGCTTCTGCACCAGTAAGTTTCTGCAGCTAGTAAAAAGAAAATCTTTACAGTATTCTCCACATCAGTTCAATCCATGATTAAGAATGGATTCTTAAGTATCCCAAGAGTATTACTTTGCTAGACATACGGGTAAAAACAGAGCTTAAAGACAAGAAAAATGGTGAGATCAGAGCACCCAAAAAAATCTTTCCAAAATTAGTGATAATTTATCTCTCTCTGAAGACCTAAATTTAAGTTCTATGGCCTATGTTAGGCAAAAGTCAAGCTAGATTATCACAATGGCGACTTCTGTGATCAAAAACTAGTGGAATTACAAAAAAGAAAATTCCAAAGATTAGGGAGCTCTGCAAAACCTGAATTAACTAGATTTTTCAAATAGTTTTTCCTCCACAAGATCTTTTTTCTTAAAATAAATTGAACAGCATTGTTGCACACCCAATTACCATATTTTTAGAGTGCTTCCTTGAGCAAAGTCGGTTGATGTAACATCAATTCTCTGAGTAGTTTTAGTCCACTGTCTAGCTTCAGCCATATTGGTAAAATGTTAGCAGCAGTCTTAAGGATTTTAAGTTCTTGTATTTTTTTTTTCCCCAAATCAGTGGTTGGATAAAGAAAAAAAAGAGAGCCAAATCAGTTTCTCTTCTGCCTGAGGGAAAGAGGTTGAGTGTGAACTCAAACCATCACCTGTCATGATCAGCCTGCTAAAATGCCAGTGAGCAAACACATGGCTAGAGCCTGCTGCTTACTGTCTCTTATGCAGATAGTGCAAGACTGGCACTGGAAGCGTTACAGATTGGAGAGATGAAAAAGAAAAAAAAACCCCAACCAAAAAACCTTATGGCAGTAGGTTGGTAGAGATGTTGGATGCAAAACTGTAGAAATATTTTGTTACTTTATTTCTTATATACTTGTTATTTAAATCCATGGGCTGCTTTGTGGGTGCGAATATCCTCTATAGTTATGTTTCATCCTAGGAATCAGAGTTCCTTCATACAGATTTTACCCTTAAGCATAAGACCCAGAATAACAATTCGGAGCAATACTGTATTAATATCTTATTAGTTATTTGCTCAGTAGAGTACACAAATCAGATTGATGCATATGTCTGAAACACTGACACATTAAATAACAGGGCAATGTGATGAGTCAAAGACTAACCAAGTAGCATTTCCAAAACATTTCATATGATTCTAGTAAGCTGATTTTTACACTTTTTACTGCGTAGGCTGTAAAAGAGAAAAAGCCACAGCTAACATTTTTAGGCAACATCACCTCCTTTACAGGACAGCTTACATGCTTGTTCTGTAATGCTAAGCTAAACAAAAATCATCTTACAAACAGTTATATAATTGATTTTATATTCTCCCGAGATGCAAATGTTTCTTTACAAGACTATGGATTATTCAGAAGAAACACTGAGGAATATGGGCTATTTAAGAAAAAAATCCCACCATATGTTCTTGGCAGGAGCGAGAGAGAAGCTCCTTTATGTTTCTTCTCTAACAATAAATTGTAATGCCCCAGGGAGCCAGACATCTTTGAAAGTTCAAGTTTTATAGCAGTTGAGAACAGAGTGCATTGACTTTACTTAGTTCTTGCCAATGTTAACGACTGTTACTGTGATCAAAGTCTAACTTAGCACATTCCAAGCAAGATTATAGTTCTCAAGGCACACTAAACAAGTTTACAGACTACAGTTTGCAGTTATGGTTTGAGTTAAGGAAGAAATCAAGCTGTGGTAGCTTTTTTAGTGGCTGCCAACTTCAATCCATGTTAAAAATATTCCTGATCATACTTGTGAACAAAAAGGATATCTAAGTACACATACTGATGTGCACAAGTATTTCAGTTTTTTGTGAACATCTGAGACCAGTTCTTACTTGTGACTTTTACATTGATAGAGTCAAACACCAATTTTGATTTTCAAAGGCTAATTTTTCCACCATCAGTATTTTTGATAGAGGTCTAATGAGGTGCAAGAATGTTGTTTTCATTTGAAGTGGCAGCTCAGATGCAGCACCTCAGTCTGCTCAGTTCTGAGCCTCATTTAGCCCAACATATAGTTCTAATAGCCAAAGCTGTCAGTTGGTAAATAGATGCATGAAGTGTACTTAAAAAAAAAAAAAACACAAAACAAACCACACCAAACCACCAAACAGGAGGAGTTACAGAACCAAAGGCAGTATTTTCTGTGCTCCCAGAAATAGTTGTTATATTTCATACTCCAGTTCTGTTTTCTTCTCTCTTCCATAATAACTAGTAACTGAAACACTGTAGGTTAAACTTCATTTAAGAAAGAGGAAAGAAAAAACAGGAATTTGAGAGCTCCTAATTTTCTCCTACAAATTTAGGCCACGAACAAAATCAAAAGGTATTCTTATTATTCTCTAACCAATATCTAACACAGGTATTTCAAGTGGCCATTTCACTTGTATTTATTTGCTTGATTGAAACATTATTTTGAGCTATGCTGTAATAACAGTTAAAGACTTAAACTTCCCAAAGACCACAAATCACATTCTGCTAAGCAGTAATGCATAAACCATGCTAAAACTCCCCTGTCCAAAAAAATTTCAACCTCTAACACAAAAGTGGTTCCATATGCCGCAAGTACCGCAAGACATAATAAAAAGTTCACTCCATCATTTGAACTTTTTAACAAAAAGTGATATGGAAAGCCATTTGTCAGCAGTTAATGATACCTTGATGTTGCACAAACAGCCTGCCAATTACTTAACACCAGAACTATTTGAGTATTTGCTATCCACAGAAGCAAAAGCTGATCTAACTCTAGTCTGTTAAGCCTTCTCCTCTCTTCCCAGGAGTGGGCTTCTAACACCTCTGTGCCAGCATTAACTCCTACAAGGCTACAGGATGAGCCGTTTCAGGAAGCTGTTTGGGAAGCTGATGGAAGACAGAAGATACTGTAGGTAATCTGACAATCCAGAATGATTTCAACAGCCACAGACACAACAGCTGGCTAAAACTTCAGATACTATTACCAGAGTAGTACTTGAACAAGAGCTAAGCATGTCAAAGCCTTTAGAAATGCAGAAATTGAATACAGATTATTCTCTAGATCTAATTCCTTGACTAAAGGCAAATTAATCTTTTTAAAAGTACTTTATATGATATAGCTTGCCATTTTCCTTACTGCAGAATTGAGCTGTAATGAAGCATAGTTGCAAAGTAGTGGATATGGATGTCAGTAATACGAGCGCAGAACAATGTGAGTAGCAAGATATTTTTATTATATTCACATATTAAAAAGGTCATTTATTTCAAGAATCAGTGCAGATAATATTTTCTACCTGGAATAACTTCCCTCAAGTTATCATAGCATATCATTGTTTACTTGAGTTAAACAATTTCTACTGGTTTATTTCTGTAACAAGTGTGCCTTCGCATCTTCCTCCTTTCCTAGTCTCTATACAGTAGCTTTTTATTATTAAGGAAAATGAATAGGTAGGATACAAAGTAAGTTTCTTCCCCAACGCCAAATTCAAAAGAGCTATTTGCTCTGCAAAAGACTCTAGACCTGGAAGTCTCTCTCATGTAATGACATGTTTTTCTGTTTTCAAAACACTCTCCCCTCAGATTTTCTGATCTCTTACTTGAAAATAGTTACTATGATTGTTTTGAAAGAAAGCAACGCAAGATAGTAATACAAAAAAGAGAGATATGAACCTAATCCTGATCAGCGCTATTAATTGCTACTTTTCCTCCCTCAGATTTTGCCGTAACTTCTTCATTAATGATCACTGTAGGTTAGACAGCTAATGCGGATGGTCTAGCATCCACAAACTGTATTGCCTTTTTAATATTTTTGAAGGGTTGTGGTTTTTCAGGTTTTTTGTTTGTTTGTTTTTTTATAAGAGGGTATCAGAAATGTTAAGATGCGTGGTAGTACAGGAAGGAGGCACAGGAAGAACAAAAAGAAAAAACCCAAATGCAAAACAAACAAACAGTAAAACTCAAACACTGCTCAGTATGAAGCAACAATATAAGGACCACCTTAAAAGAGTGTGCAGTTCTGCAAAGAAGCAGGTTATATTTTCCACATCTTCAGACATCCTAGATATTGTGAACAAAAGTATATGCTCAGCAGAAGACTCATGAAAGAAGAAAGAGGGTCTTGAGTAGCTGGCAACTATTCTAGTCTCAGCAATAGCTGCCTTTCAAGAGCTATGGCATAAAAAGGAGAGAGTAAGCTGGGTCCATGAAGCTTTATCATAAAGACCTAGATCCATTTTTTGGCAGCTTTGGATATGAAATACCTGTCACTTGAGAAAGTGTAAGCTTCAGCAGCATAAAGTTTAACAGAAAGACTGTTACAAGAGTCTTACATTAATTGCCCTCATTATGGTACTGGAACATAGGACCAGAATCAAACCACCCCTGAAACCAACACCACGCTTCTCCTGTGGAGTTATTCCCAGATCTTACGGCTTGCTAATAAAGTAATTTTAAACACACCTACATTTTTTACACATAGAAGTACCCATAGGACTGCTTTATCTATTTATTTGCTTTACTGTAGCAAAAAAGTGAGCCATGGAGTGACAGAATCCAGGAGTTTTAACACAGAACTTGAATCAAATCTGGTCCAAAACCTGGCCTGATGGATAAGCCCAAATTTACAATCCTTTCAATTTGCAAACCTGAAATGAATTAGCAAAATGAAAACTGCTTAACTGTTCTTAAAATTTAATCTCTCTGAAAGAACAAAACAACTTCTGTTTTTAAGAAAATATTTAAGTCATCTAATAAAAATTCAGTAAGCTTCATTAAAAACCTCACATATTTTAATACAAAAAGCCTCCCCAAAATACTCAGTTCTAATCCAGTTCATAGATGGCTTGTAAAAGTTTTGAATGCAATACCAAAAGTTACATAAAATGGCTAGGAACACAGCCTTTTTTTTGTTTGTTTGTTTGGAAACTAGGCAAATTAATCACAGCTATGAAACTTGGGAAGCCTGTTAAAGCACTCATCAAGGCAGACCACTCTATTGGCTCTCAGCTTTAATCCGTTTGCTTAGCAAGTCATCTTAATGCTTCATCTAAATAGATCACACATTTATGATCAATCCCAGAAGCAAACTAATCACCGTAACTCTTCTCTTCCAGCAATCACTAACTGGAATGTAGAATCTAGCAGTCCACTAATATTAAAGTTATACAAGTAATATCTTGTCAAATACTTTTTTTCCCCCCCAAATAGAACTCTTCTTCAAAACGTAAGACATTTAAAAAAAAAAATCTGATTAGAGATTATGCAAATTAATCACAGCTATGAAACTTGGGAAGCCTGTTAAAGCACTCATCAAGGCAGACCACTCTATTGGCTCTCAGCTTTAATCCGTTTGCTTAGCAAGTCATCTTAATGCTTCATCTAAATAGATCACACATTAATGATAAATCCCAGAAGCAAACTAATCACCGTAACTCTTCTCTTCCAGCAATCACTAACTGGAATGTAGAATCTAGCAGTCCACTAATATTAAAGTTTTACAAGTAATATCTTGTCAAATACTTTTTTTCCCCCCCAAATAGAACTCTTCTTCAAAACGTAAGACATTTAAAAAAAAAAATCTGATTAGAGATTATCCGAAACCAGAAACAAATCCTACCCACGAGACAAGACAAATAGATGGAATACACAGCTACTAGGAAGATAGCATTGCTTTATTACTTCTAACATTTTAACTAACATTTTTTATTACTTCTAATTTTATTTCTAGACAGACTTGCTTTATTTCGAGGTTTGAAATACTCACATACATGGAACAGAAACAAAAACAGAAAATCCACTAGCATATTGTAAAAATGAAGTAGCCACTGAGATGATAAAAAAGCTTGCGAAGACTTAGCAAGACTGTCAGGAGCAATCAACAAATAAAGGGTTTACTTAGAATCATTAAAGGCTGAATCCTCAAATATCTGAGAAATCAGAGCCCAGGAAAAAAAGTATTATACAAAGAGAACCTGTCTGTACTCTCTGCTATTTTTAAGCCTTCTGCATCTCGAGATTACAGAAAATTTTACTTTTATCTCAATGGTGCGATGGTGCGTTTTGCATGGTGGAAGGGAAAAAAATAGAATCTTGAAAGCAGTTACAAAGCTTCTTAACCAAATCAGCAAAGCTGACTGCCATACATCCCACTTTTGGAAGTTGCTCTGTCTAACACAGTTGAGCTTAAGCAACATTTGCAGAAGAATTTGAGTGGACAGTAGTATGCAATACCTATCTAAGGCACAAAACTACCCACAGAGCAGGCTATTCTTAGGAAACACACAAGCAGAGTTAATCATCCTAGGCCTGCATGTTTTCTTAATCTTTAATTGTGTAGGAGACCTGGAAAGGACTTTTTGCTTGCAAAGCTACAGCACTTACTATCATTAAGCAACTATGTAAGCCACTTTATTCAAAGGAAAGATTTCTATGCAAAATGCCCTGGCTGTTTGGGCAGGGCAGGGGGGGAGAGAACAAAAACCCAACAGTCATAGGAAGGCAAACATGTTCCTTTCCAGTGCTCTGAAAGGAAGTTTAAATTCTCAGGAAAGTAATCATAACAATAACGGATATGCAGGAGGAATGAGATTCTCTTCTCTCTTGCTCCAAAGGTGCTAGAAATTATCAACTTACCCTGCAGGACAAGTTAACATCCTTGTATGACCTGCATATGCTAACTTCAGCATCTTCAAGGGCATGCTGTTCATCAGTCCCTTCACCGCTACATGAAGAAGTATACAGCAACATTCACAATGTACCATTGGAGGGAAAAAGACTAGGAGATTAACTCACTCCAACTCTCAGTTACACTTCTCAGCATATTCACGTTTCAGATTTTGTTTTGCTTAAAAAGAACTGTACTTTAAAGTAAAGCAATTCCCCCTGTACAGATGAAAGGGGAGGCCTTGCTGCCAATTTAACTACACTATGGTAGGACAGGATCTTCAGGCAATTAGATGTTCCAGTAAGATAACTTGTTTATTTCTTCCCTCCTTGGTTGATGGATCAGAACTATTCTGAAAAAATGGTCGTAGCACATGTGTTCAGCCGTTGTACTATTTCAACTTTGGAAACAGAAAGACAGGAAAAAGTTATTTTGCCAGTCTAAGGAATATCCATATTGAATTACTTCCAGATTCAGTTTTGCAAAATGGAATAATAAATATTTGGCAAGGAAACTACTTATTCAGTATCTGTGTTTAGACACAGTTGCTAAGACAATCTTGTAAGTTTTTAATATGGAAAAAAGTCTTCATCTTTCCACACAATTATTAATCTTTTGTATTGTGGTTATCTTGATCAGGAAAGAAATTACTTTGTGGAAGTTCAAGAAGTTAACTGTCCCTTATTAGGAGATTCCATCATCACTTAGATGCTTCCTGAATCTTTACAAAGACTCTCGGGAACAACATAGCCCTTGCATTTTCTTTCCCAATCCCAATCATTCCATAATTTCTGCCAGAAGAATGCATAGACAAACCATTCCCTGGATGAATGTCACGGTACATCAAAACAACTAAAGAATTTTTTTCTCTTTCACAAAGATCTTAAGAAGATTCAGTCTTCAGCAACTTGTGGGAATAATCTCCATAGCCTCTCTCTTACTAAGCTTGCCAAGAATATCTAGGAAAGGACTCATTTATAAAGAAAACAGACCAGATATTTTGGAGTCTCTCACTTAGAAAAGGGTGAGAAAGATGAATTTGTTCTCATGTTTTGTCTTGAAATATAGAACCTTGATTAATTTAGAGAAAGATCTAAGAAGAAAGAGTGGTGTTTTTTTTAAAAGAAAGTATCACAAAGGAAGTCGAGTATCTATAATAGAAATGGTTAAAACAATTATCTTAATTTTCATTTCCAGATGGTGGGGCAAGGGCGAGCAGAAAGGACTGCTTTGCTTTCTCCTGCGTTGTTTAGAAGACACTGCACAAGCCATAAGAAGAAAGAAAACCTCACCTACTGTACTTCAAAAAACCAAAAGCGGATGAGCCACTGGAGTCACAGCCAAGCAAAGGAGGGTTCCTCTCTTTGTCAAACAAAGCAGTGCTAGCAACAATCTAATCAAATTTCTTTTTGTGGAACAGATACTGAAATCTGAACCGGAAAGACGGAAAACTGCCTTAGTATGACTGAAGCAGAAAAATGTTGACTGTTAAATTTATGTTTATTTTAAGTTTTTTTGTTGGTTTTGGGGTTGGGCTGTTCTTGGGTTGGTTTTTTTTCTTCCTTATATCACTCAATTTGTTGGGGGATAAAAGCTTATAAATATATGTATTAGTGAGAATTTATCTGAATTACTATTGTATACAAACAGCACATACACAATGGCAAACCAAATATTGTACTATTTCTTTTCCTGAAGTAAAACTTTTCAGACTCTTTCATAAAATGTTTGTTCCATTTGTACGATTACTATGGATCTTACAGTCTTACCTACAAATTTACAACATCAAAACCTCAACTTTCATTAAAAATACTATTACTGGCCGTTTTACTCTGAAATGAAGCTTGAAAAGATCATCCATGTTATATAAAAGCTTAAAAAAAATCCATAAGCCAAAAAAACCCCAAACAAGCTTCAAGTTTGGTTCCCTCCCAACAATGCCACTTGATTTTGTGCCCTGATTTTTGACTAATGACACAATACTGCAGACCAAGCAATAATCTCCATTTCACTGTAAACCTTTAATATATGTTTTCATTTCAATTATATACAATTCGAAGTAGTTATTAACAAAGATTTTTTTAAAAAATGAATACCTCAGTCTGACCTTCATGGGCACTGGATTCATGAGTGACACGAATAGCCTAAAATTAAAAGATATTTCAATCAGACTTGAAATGAGAGACTTTCAGTGTTTTAAGAATCACTGTATGCTCTTCATTTTATCAAATGCCATAGATGTAACTATTTTTGTTCAGTGCTTGTAATAAATAAAAAAATTGATAAACAAATAATTTCCACTTCCAAGGATCTCAGAAGACCAATATTTCAGTTTCATAACAGTCAATTCAAACCAAATACCTAACAGTTTGTAATGGCACTTTTACACACAGAAAACACCATGGGCAAGTGTTTTTGTTATATATCACTTCTTAGCAGACAAAATACTTTAGATAGAAACTCTGATCAGACATCTTGTGTCCAACATTTCTACAGAAAATGTCATCGAACCTCTACTGCTTCTGTTTGTCACTATTTCCCTCAGCCACATGTTAACACCCTTATTCCTGAGGGCTTCACAATAAGCTTAATTTGAACTCGGACTTGGAAGTCGAAGATTTTCATTTTGAGAGAGGATCATCGTTACCATCAGCAGCAATAGCACCATTCTCCCCTTCCACTACTGGCAAAATGTTTCTGCCACATCCTTTCAAGCAGCACTAACGATCTGGCTAACCACACTATCAGCTACCTCATCTAATTGTTTGGGGTGGTGCAGTAAGGAGATTATATTTCAGCCAAATCAGCTCTTTGTGTGCCCCAAACTGCTAGAGCCAAAGAGAGATGACTAGAAGGCACAAATGAAAGGAGGCAGCAGAAGGACCATCCTTTCAGCAATAGCCCCAGATCAGCTTAAATTGACCATTAAACTGCATCCTGAACCCACCAAAAAGATTATGCACATTTCTCATCCATTTCAAAGTCATTTTAAACTAAGCCAGTGCATTAATATGGATGAGGAACATTGACAAAATCCATTCTGCTGACTGAGCTATGGGCAGGCAGGAATACTTTAAACTACCAAAGCAGGGTTTTCTTTGTAGCAACTATATGATCACAAGCTCATGTGTAAAATCAAATTGTTTAAGTGCTTCACTGGATCAAGTCCTAAAGGACAGTACCTGCTCATGCAAGTAATTCTTATACCATTTTAAATAAAAGTAAAACCACATGATACTAACTTCATAAGTTTCTAGATATTTGGCCCTCTCTTCAGGAGTCATAGATAATGAATCTTCTAGGAACTTTTTCAGTGAAGAATTAGTTTCTTAAAAAAATAAAAAAGACATAATTAGAGTCATGCTTTAACTCCAACTTCATTCAAAGCTTACAGAATGCTTCATTCCAAGAAAGATTTAAAGATATAATTACATCGTATCTTTCAGACACTGAAGGCTGATTGCAAGAGGAATTGCTACCTGCTGCAGTTTGCAACACTTCAAGTGCTTTAGTTTGTGGATTAGTATGAAATACTGTTTTTATAATTATAGGTAGAAATGCTCTTTAAATAGAGATCATCCTTTATGAATGGTTATATTCAGAGAAAGTAGTACAAAACATATCCTTCCCTCCGTGCCTCCCCACAGTTAAGGAAAAAAAGGGGAAAGCCAACAAAAAAACCCAACCAATCAAAAAACAAAACAAACCACAAAGCTTACCAAAGTTCATTTTCTCTCTGTTGTTTGCAATAGCATGAATTAGCCCAATTGTTCCACAAGCATTGTTAATGGTCTGCTTCATGAAATACACTGATGATTTGACATCTTGCCCCTTAGCTTTTATTCTCTCTTCTTCTTCTGTTCTGAAGATTTCATACTAGAAGGAAAGTTACAGACATTTCACAAATAGTACAAATAAATACTGGCTACATTATTCAAGAACAAATAATTTTAAAAAAGCAACAGCTAACTAATAAAAACCAAAACTCAACTTGTAATTTGAAATGCTTAACACATGTGGTCCGACAAGTGTATGTAAACTTACTCAGCTGAACAGCTCTATATTGTTTCTTAAACCAATGCCTTGTCACTGGCCAAAAACCAGTCACACTTGAAACATCATTTTGAAATATGTGTTATCTAACATAATTTCAAAAATGTTCAAAATATTTCCTTGATCTGTCATTTCCTGCACCTGTCACCATCTCTATTCAATCCAACAAAAAGCTTTTAAGGACAGGGGTCTCCAAGCGCTAAACCATAATACTTCACATGTTTAATCAGCATGAAGCATTCTTACAAGTTCCATTTTTACATTTCATTTTTTCTAGGAATATAAAATAAGATTTATATAATGCTCACAGCCTCAAAACAAACCCTTCAAAAGCCATATTCATACAGTGAATGCTTATTTTCTCTAGTAAAAGAAAGAATTTAGTTTGATTGAACAATCTAAAGTACTTGTTTTGTAAAGATCATAATTGACTAAAATCTGTTACACTGTGCAACAGTGTGTTGGTTTTGTGGGGGTTTTTTGTTGGTTGTGGTTTGTTGGTTCTTTTGGGGGAGGCTGGTTTTTTTGGTTTTTTGTTTGGTTGGGGTTTTTTGGGTATTGTATTTTTTTTTTTATTTTAAGATTTTCATATCAAACAGAAAAAGAATGAAAAAAACCTGCAAATGTTCCAGACAATGCTGTTCTTTCTTCCTCCTTTGCCTCTTTTACTAGGTACTTTTGCAGACAAAAAAATACTGAAGTAGATGGGCTTTTTATACAAGTATGACAAAACTAAAGTTTGAATGCAGAATGTTATCAAGGAACTCCTCCTGAAAACCCATGAGAAGTTTCTCTTAGAATCTGTGTACCATCAGTGACAAACAGAAACAAGAAATTTTGCCAGTATCATGATTCCACGCTTGCAGCTTGTCTGAATGGTCTAAGTAATAGCAAGAGCATTTACAAAGCATTTTAAATTGACATCACTTGTCTACAAGTTAACAAAAATAGCCTTAATTGAAAAAAAAAAAAATCATAGAGAATAATAGGACAAAACTTCAGGTTAGAGAAGGCAAACAATATAGCTGCCATTCACTCCCTGCCAACCAAAATAAACTCCATGGCAAAAATAAATACATAAATGTTGAGAATACTGAAAATACGATTTTGAGCAAGGGTTAGACCAGATTACCTCAAGAGGCCCCTCCTAACCCGAGCTATCCCATGGTATGTATGCATTGGACCATGCCCAAAATGCCCAACGCTCATAGTATTTACTCTGTCTAGAACCTACAATGCAGACTAAGAAAGTCATTGACCTTTAAACTGGACAATAACCCTAAGATTATCTGTATGCTAACAAGAGTATCTTGTCCTGAAGGCAAGTTCAAGCAAATTGGTATATAGGAAACATGAAAGAAAGGAACTTCCAGACAGAAGAACAAAAACATGATAGAAAAGTGTTTACAAAGGCAGCAAAATTAATAAAGAGGCACACTTTCATAAACGTAGACACAGCCAAGAAACATAAATAAATAATAAATTAAATAAAAGCAGAATATACCAGGCCATATTGAAAGGGAGACTGAGGAGGGGAAGAGTACTCCAGAAATATAAAATAATGCTCAAGAGTCTTGTGGAGTTCGCACCGAACAACAAAAGCTTCAGAACACTGGGACTTCACAAGAAAGATTCAGCCTTCACATACTCAGGCTAAACAGTTGATAGAAACACTTGTGTCCATTATGTTTCCGAGGGATTAACATGCTGGAGAAAAATATTTGGCTGGTGGTCAAATTTGATTGATCGATGCAACAGAGCATATGCTGTTTCTCTGGTTCTGTTTGTCATATGCTTCTTCAGGATGAAATTGGATACACCTTCTGGAACAAGAGGAAGGTTGCTCTTTCCCATGGGATGATGCTCCCATAGCATGATCCAAGAAAGGAAGTTTGCACAGGCAGGGAGGCAAAAGAAAAGTGACAGTCACAGAAGGAGCTCAGACCTGTAGCTCAAGCAGTCAGACAGAAACCACAGCACACAAAAAAACAACGCCTCAAAGGTGACAGAAAGGAAATTTCCTGAAGACAGGTGAGGACAGTTAATAGTTTGCTTAAATTCAAAACTATCAAGGTGGCTGAAATCAAGCCTGAAAAGGACTGCCTACATAGCTGTTTTGGAGAAACTGAGAATGCAAGGGTTTACAGGACCTAATGACTAAGAGGACTGACCTAGTCACTCTTCTCTCTGTTTAAACAGGTTTTGTTATAGAAGTTAAGCTTTAATAGGTAACTGCTTTGTCCTTATAAACCATGTGTTCTTTTTGAGAGATACATTAAAAGGAAGAAGTTTGGGCAGATTCACCTCAAACTTTTTGGCTGACCTTATCACAATCACATAAGATTTCTATAAATTGAAAGATCAGTATGAATCACACGTTTCAACCTACATAAAACTCAAAGGAGATATGTAAGATGGATTTCTTCTCTATGTAGAAACATATGATGACACAAAATAAGCAGACTCAAAGATTTAACCAAATCAAGTATTTCAAAGCCTAACATAGAGGAAGAAGGGGGGGGAATTCTCTTTCATCTTAGAAATATGTCTTATCTGTCCAAGAAGTGAAAGCCATATTGGTACTGATGACTGAACTGAAAGCGGACTGAAGTTTGGTCAGTGCAACAGTATGAAAACTCAAAAAGTAGTTGCATTTGATATAGTCCTACACCCTACCTCTTATTTTGATTATGCTATTGTAGCTTTCTGCTAAAAGTAGCAGAACTGAGCCATTTCACAGTGCATATTTAAAAAAGAAAAGCCTTAAACTGTCTGTAATAGAAAAATGTGAGGCATATTTCTCTGTGCTTCTACATTACCTTTTCCCACTCCAGCTTGAAAAGAAATTGGAAATATACATGTAAGGTTATCAAAAGAAGGTTCTGAAGGAAGCATTTTGTTGTTGTTTTTAATTAAGAAGTCTCTTGAATAAGTTTTGAGTCTCATCTTGATTCTATTATGACACCAAAGTACAAGATTCAAACTGTTCATTCCCATTTCAGGTACAACAAAAATGATTAGCTGATTATTAAATAAACATTTACCTTTTCTGTTATTGGAAAGAGAAGTAGCACTGCACAGACAGGTCTTGGCACCATGCTAAGCAGTTCTGGTTCCATACCATAAACATCTACAAATTGCCAGTCAGGATGTATACCTAACTGTTTGAGAAACTAGAAAAGAAAAAAATAGAATAATATTAAATGAGTACGCTCATATACTTATCTTTTTAGAAGCATAACAGAGTATTTACAATGTTAAAAACATTGCAACAACCCATACTTTCCAAAATTTAAGGAGAATAAACGAGATTCAAGTTTTAATAAATAAGGCTGAATAAATCGTAGTGCTAACAAAGACACACAAAATCCCCATGTTTTATTTATTTAAACAGCTTTATGAAAGGGAAGTGAAAACACTCCCAACACTATTTCCTAAAGCATTAAAGCATTTCAGCCATTTTGAAAGTGTTTTGCCACAAAATAGAGAAGTACTTAATATTCACTTTAACTAGAAATCATGGGTCAGAGCACGTATGAATAAACTTATATTATTTGACTCCATGAGTACTTCAGAATACCTGACACCAGTGCTTATATTGAGGCTGCTGGGTTTCAGCAATTCAAAAAAATTGTGATCTTCAATGGCCTTTTGAGCAAAGAGACACAAGATACATATTTTAGTAGGTGTACCTTTTAAGGTGTTCTTTTACATGAAAAGTCCTTTCAAACTATGACAGCGTAACATATTTTGAAGTAGACAAAGATTAAGTGCCAGACAATAATCATGAATCTTCAAGTAATTCTCAGTTGCTTCTTTAGAACTTCTGAACAGCATCTAAGCCAAAGGCTTTCTGATCATCTTTCCTATGCTACAGCTATATGTCACAATACAAAAAGTAATTTTGGGTCTTCTACCTAAGGTTAAGCCACTTAAGAAGGAAAGAGAGACTGTAGCACCTACTAAGCTTTGACACCCTTAGACTACAATTGGGCGCCCACTTTTTAATCAGATATTCTTCTTTTACTCAGATAAGTTATGTACCACAACAACAGTTGCAGAATTAATAACTATATATGATCTAAAACAATTTGAAATATTTGTGTTACCAGAGTCTAGAAGAACCTAACTGAATTCAGAAACTATTGTTACTATACACACACTGACCATTCATAATTATAAGAAAAAGCTAATTGTACACTGTGGAATACACAAATCCTATTTTGAAACACTACTTCTACTGGTAAAAGAAATACATTTTGCAGAAAAACTTAAAGATGTGGGAACCCTGTGTACTTTCCAAAAAGTTAACAGTTCACAACTTACTATCTCTCTGCTGGAAAAACCATATTCTATAGGAAAATCTTATCCAGTCACCTGGGGCTCTCGAGTTTAAAATAATGAAAGTCTGCTGAGAAACAGCTGCAAATTTAAATGCTTGGAAAAACATGCAGCAAGTAATAGTCCTCTATCCTCTCTAATGGAAAACCAATGAACTCCTAAAGCATTTCTTTAGCCAGCTCTCAGCAAAACCAACTCTGCGGTTCCCAATACTCTTCCCAAAAGTGATACTGTAGAAGACCAGAGTAATTTGCCCATTATCTTTCTTAGAAGGGAAAGATTACTTTAAAAGCTTCATCATACTTCCAGCCAACGCTATTTGAGGAAATCTATTTATTGATACATTTGCAGTAAAGATGCTTAAGAATCACATAAGATGATAAGCCTAAATGAAAGGCATAGATGACTCTCCTTTCCATAATCCACCTAGTGAGTAGGTTTACATACGCACAAAAGAATTCAGTATGAGTTATGCCATGTTTGAGTAGATTCATACCTACATAGAAATAACTGTAAAAAAGACCCCAAATGAATATTTTATTAAAACAATACACAAGAACGTACAGTGAAATACAAGTGTCTTCGTCTAACACGAGATCCCTTCAAATAGCAGTTTCAACTTGTACTGGGCAAGAGGCAAGGTGGTTGTTTTTCAGGAGACATAGCCAAGGGGCTGACTCTCAATATTTAGAGATATAAAGGAGACAGTTTCTACAAAGGCTGAATGTATGGACAACAAGTATTTATTAAGAGTAAGGAAGATTTTTACCAGTAACACTTAGGAATATCTTCTACAAGGGGGCATAACGATAGAAAATATACATACCCTTAAGTTTATTAAGAGAATGAAGCTGCAGGTTGCAGCCAGTGTTTTGGGGAGGGGTGAACACAAACCCACACTTTACCATTTTAAATGCATTATTCTCTTTCTGTTTTACACTGCAAGACATGACATCAAAACCAAGGGCAAGTAAAGGCGATTTAAGTTTGAAAAAAGTGTAAAGAATATCTTGGAAAAATTAATACGGCTTTCTGTGTATCTACAGTAATAAACTATACAGCTCACAGAGCTAGTTCAGTATTTGATTCTGGCTGCATTGCAAAATATGGAGATTTTCTTTTCATAAGGCCATGTAAACACTTTTCCCCATTTTTCTCTTTTTCTTACAATACCTACTAATAATGAAAAACATGGACTGACCATAAATTCAAAGAGGAAAAAGAGGATGAGGGGAAAAATAAAGTGTCTTTATCAAGCTCTTAAGGAAATTTTGTTCCCTTATGTAGAGGTTTGTGGGACTGGGCACAAGTCATAATTAAGGCTTTGCAGAACCTGCCCTTTTTGACTATTTTAAAAAACAAGGTAGTTTTGAAGTACAATAAGAAAATTCACTCAGAAGACTGCTTACGTAATACATCAAGCTCTTTTGGTTCTGTACCACCTTTAAGTCTTGCCAAGATTGGGAAGAAGGCCAAATTATTACCTTTTAATGAAAATGGGGAAAAGGGAAAGTGTTAAGTGTTTACTAGCTGATGAAACAGAAGACAGTACATTTTGAACTCCTATTCTAACCCTCTAGGCTGTGAAGATAATTACCACTTTGTGAATGACAGAAAAAAAATTCTGAAGGGGGAGTACACGTATGGGTGCATTAAAATATTATTTGTACTTCTAGTACTTTTCTTATGAAGCCAATGACTAATCTTTCCATCATTTTTACTGCTGTTATTCAGAACTGTGGGAAGAGTAATGCAACTGAAAAAATACCGCTTATTATTTTGCAAGATTACATGAAATAAGGGTGCAAAAACCCAACAAAATAAAAACAACACTCACTTAGAAAAAGACCCCACAACCAGAAGAGGCAAGTCTAGAAGGATCACATTAAGCTACTGGACAAATAAGTGATTTAGGTTCCCCTGTCCTGTTCTACACCAATGGGGAAAAAAAAAACCCAACCAACCAATCAAAACAAACAAAAAACCCCCACAAACCCCAAATCAACAAAATGCTCCCTAAACCCAAGAAGAGCTACTCAAACTCCTAAATAGAATACTCAATGTAACTAAAACTCCACAAATATAGGGTGCCTTTCATTATTCACGTTACCATACAGCCCAGAAACTTTATAATCTAAGAAATTATAAATTTCAGTATACAATGAGAGTGATGACTAGAAGTGATGGTCAGCACTACAGGGAACACAGCAAGAGCATAGGTTTGGTATGACAGGCAGTGATCTTAACACACAAGCAGCCTAACAACTTTATTGTAGAATAATAATTAAAAAAAAAATACTAAGGAGAGACCCAAAATAGGCAAAGGGGTTATCTCTGTGTATCAAGAGGGTTTCATTCAGACCTGGAGAAAAAAAAAAAAACAGAGATATCCTTCTGAAAATTTAGTAAGTAGATGATAAAAACTGGCAGCATAAGCCCCTATGTAAGAGAGACTGACAGATGGGTAACAGATGAACAATAGATGGCAGGATGGGAAGAACCCTTAAAACAAATACATGGAGCTTATTTTTAATGTGGAGACATGCAAAGAAAAAAAAACGGAGTCCAATCAATGACACAGCCAGATAAGTAATCTTTTGCAATTGTGTTCTGAATGGATAAAAGCAAGGCAAGACTGTATTTAGCAAGGTCAGGGAGAAGAAATTTTGTAGGAATAAAAACAAGTTGTTAGGAACCAGAGCAAGTTCTTTAGAGGGACAAAACTCCATATTAGATATGACACAGGAAGGTCAGAAAAGAGAGGTCACAAGCAACAGCTTCAATTTTGGCAAGTTACCTGAATACCTTAGTTATAACTAAATTAAACCTCCTTTTTTTCCTCCCTCAGTCTTTTTCTAGCTCTTTCCTAGGCCAGACAAAGATGCTGGTACAAGGAGGAGTCAGTTATGCACCAGGAGGTGAAGCAACCCCTTCCCCACCAACAAAAGCATTCCTGTTTTAGGACAGCAGGCAGTTCTGTATGATTTTTAGACAGTGTCATTCATAGGGAGGGACCTCTGCTGCTTTGCATTCCAATTACTCAGCGATTACCCAAGCAATTTTATTCTACAGATACCTATCGGATGGAGCAGTTAGGGTACTTTACACTGTATCTGAGGGCCCGCTCACTTTCAGCTGTTTACGTTCTCTTAGCTTATTGATACTACATACTCAGGTTAACATAAAATAGCAGCTTTATATTTCTTTAGATCTGCACAAGAGAGTGTTAGATACTCTTTTTCAGTCACTACTTATCACATTGCTGGCTCTTCTTAATTTATATGTCTTCGAGCATTTACCTTAGAAAAGAAGATACTTGGCTACATTACAGAAGTCTTACAGGGGCTTAGGAAGAACAACAGCAACAACAAAAAACACCACATGTCTGTATCTAGCTTATTAACTTTTTCAGAACTTTATTTTTACTGATTGTTGTCATTTTTTCAGTTGTCTCTTTTCTTGTTATATTAAAATACCTTCCTGAAAAACACTTCTTGTTTTTTCACTGGTCCAGCTAACCATTAAACAAAAAGTCACTTCTGAAATTACTTTCCCCACGCACACCCCTTATCTGCACTTCTCATGAATTTCTCCTTTTTTCCCCAGTATTCCAGAAGGCCCTTCCTTCTCACCTGATTGTTACTGTTTTCAACTAGCTAAGGGAGAGTGCAGAGTGCTGAGACTCATCTCAGCAGTGCACAGTAGAACAATGAGAAACAATGGACATAGGTTGGAACACAGGAAATTTGAACTTGATAAGGAAAGCATTCAAAAATAAATTTAAAAAATAATTATTATGGTCAAACACTAGCACAGGCTGCCCAGGAGGCTGTGGAGCCTCCATCCTTTGAGGAATTCAGAACTTGACAAGTTCCTGAGCAACCTGTTTTTAACAGAACATGGTTCGACTACAGAACTCTAGGGGTGCCTTCCAGCCTACCTGATTCTATTCTAAATCACCACAAACTGTAAATCTGTATGTCTAAATGTCAGTTAATAGCAAAAACATTAAAATAAGCACATTTAGGCACGTTACCTATGTGGTATAACCTATACTGTTTCCATTGTCGGTACCACTACTTTAACCTACTAACTGTTAGGCACTGAAAGAAGCACAGAGCAGTTATCTGTAATACATGATTCTGCTCTGAGGCACGCTGGCTACCTTTAAGGTTAATGAAATTTATTTAATTAAAAAAAAGAGTTCATGCTTATTTATTAAAGAGCCTCAAAAGTAGAATGGAAACCCAGTGGACAAAGGCAACCTAGCAACATCTTGACCCAGATGACTTGACTTCAGCAGTTTAAAGTAGTACTTCTGCCAACGCAGTTACACAGCCAGCAGGAAGATTTGATTTATGGGGTTGACAGAGATGTGGAAAGGGTAAGTGGGATAAGAGAAAGTAAGGGTGTAATTCATTTTAACAGAAAACTTCTGAAGTAATTAATGCATAATTTAAATATTGTCTTAAGTAGCGATGCTCTTTTCCACTTTGTCTCTTGCATGTAAAAACAAAGTGAGGACAAACACTGAAACAAAACGGACTTTGAAATGTAGGTGCTATTAAAGTTGGATAGCATTTGCAAATATTTCAAGAGCACCACATTCTAAATACTAAGGCATTATACTGAAGACTTTGAGTTTTCCACATTTTACTGTGCTATTTTTATACAAAGTTGGAACCATGAAAACATAAAACTGGCAAAATGCACAAATATTTCCAGACACTCAGATGCAAAAGTCAAAGAGCTTTTGTGGGGAGAACCAACTGTTATAATTCTCTTCTAAATGCAAATGCAAAGCAAGACACCAACAGAGTCTACATTTTATTGTACTTCTGCTCAGTGGATTAAAGCATCGCTGTATCACGACAAAACCACAGTTAAGACTTTCTTCTGCAAAAAACAAAATGTGCCTATGGCTTTAGGAAACTGGAAGGACTACATCTAAATAAACTAATGAAGACAATCAATATTGTAACTTTTTCATTAAAGCATAAGAATTTTTGGCACTGTTAAATTGAAGCTAATCTTTTTCCCTAGAAAGTAGTAAGACACTGCATAAAAAATGCCTGATGGAATTATCACCAAGAAAAAAAAACAACAGAAAAATATATTACAATTTATATAAATCCACAAATAGATGGTTGTATTCAGCCCCTTAAGTATCCAATTCTTATTAAACTAATGTACATTACAAATATGAATGCATAATATTTTGCTTTCAACTCTTTATACATCATTTCTAGAGGCATATTACAAAAACCTGCTTGTTTCAGAAGTGAAATTCCTTTACGGAAATAAGGGAACCACCCAAACAATATTTTGTTGTTTGGGCATTATAAGGATATATTTCTTAACTCTTTCATTATGACATTTATGAAATTAAAATGAAGGGATCATTTTTCAATACATTTTAGAGAAGGCGTCTTTCAGACCGTTAATCAAAATGACTGACGCAACAAAGTGGCGGCAGCTGTAGAAGCTTTAGTTCTATACAGCAAGTCAAAAGGCATACCAGAAGCAAATACATGGCTGTAACTTACGTGAGGTGCGTTGTTCTTCTTTACCAACTACTGCTCACTTAGAGTGGCCACAGTATGGTCTTGCTCAAACAAGAGATGCTCCATTATAATAAACTTACTTGGGAAATTCAAGATTTACCACAAATTCTTCAATATCCTCAGTCACTGTATTTCAGGACCTCATAAAAAAGTTCAAGGAATACAGCCCATTTATCATCACTTTTTTTTTTAATTTTTTTTTCCAAAATTTGCAATGAAGGAGGAAAAAAGAGAACACTTTCAACTTCATCAAAAATGTGAGAAATCTTACACCCACAAAATTCTTATCCTTCCAATTGTATTAGTTTCTTCAGGGTGTCTAAAAGAGCAGCACTGACTTACAGTTAGCGCTCCTGATCTTCACAATGAGCGGTATATATTTTTAACATATCCATCAAGCAGTTTCGAAACTTAATACTCATTATGCCCAGGCACTGCCATATATATTGAACCAGGCAGCAATGCAAAGCGCACAGAAAGCTGGGCTAACCAGCTGACCCAGGCTTCCTCCAAAACCTCCCTAGCGAGTGAGAGCTTTAGAATGCTCCGAACAGAGTCCTGAGGTGCAGCTACTGAGACATTGGTTCAAAACAGGACACCACGTTATGCTGTGAAAAACACTTAGAGACCTGTTTCTACCATCTAAACAATTATTCATAATGGGCACGAGCTGGATCAACCCACTTTTCCAAATAAGCTGTTATAGATGTTATTTTTACAGTGTACTAAAACCACCATTGGATTCTACTGATTCTGCTGGTCCTTTAAGCCAAGGAAAATGAGGAAGCAAGGAACAGCATCTTCAGTGCAACAAGATAATCTACCGCATGAACCACTATCACTTGTTTTCCACTCTGTAGCACACCATTCACTTAAACAGTGTTCGAGACAGTAAGAGTTTCCTTGTTACAATTTTTAGTTTATTTTATTGGAACAGAAATCAGAAACTCAGGAAAAAAGAGCACAATAAAAGGCCAGAAGTGGCAAGTACAAATAGAGGAATGAAGTACGTGGTTTTCTCAGCTTTCAATTACTGAGTAACGTACAAAGACAGATCTAAGTCAGTCTTTCCTTTCAGCTATTCATATGAGTAATGCTTTAAACCCCAAACCAAGTTGCAATTTTCCCTTTGTAACATATCTACCTATTTAAACTCAATCAGAGATCTATATAGCTTGAGATATTTTAAACTAGAAAAAGCCATTCAACAACTGATCTCACAGTGGACATCTACAGTCCCTTCATATTTGTCCTTGTGCTTATTCTTTGCTATGCTGTGCCACAGTCTCAACACTTCCTCTTTGTTGGTTCTGTGGAAGGCTTTCTGGGGTATTCTCTTTACAGAAAGAGACAAACTGAGTCCTGGGCTTCCACTTTCTGAGGCTGCACTCATAATAACAGGCTGCTTTCCAAGCACGCACGCTATCTCCGCTATTTCCACTCTGCTTACAACAGAAGAGTTAAACTCCACTTCCCCACCCCCCAACTAAAAAAAAAAGTAAGCTTAGCTAAGCATTTTCAGAAGGACACCTCTGTTTCTTCACATCCAACATAATTTCACTCCAACACAGTACCTCATCTGTAAGTACTACCACCCAACACACTTCAGGAATTGTGGGCACTGCCTTTTCAATGACTTTGATCAGTAGGGCTTTCTTTTGGGAAAGCTTGTTGCGATAGTGTTGCAGAGTTCATAAAATGGAAAGACCTTTTAGGAAGATTAAAGTTTGTTTCCTCGAGATACTTAATTAATCTCTGTATCTGTCCGACACCCTTAAGAAATGTGTTCCGTAATTGGGTGAAGACTAGCTGTATCCAGTTTCTGCCATTTGTTCTGTTTCGTGATCTTTATTGCCCCTGTGACTTTAAAGCCACACCTGTCAAGGGCATCCATGGACTAAAATTAATTTCTTTATGTAGCTGACTCTCAGTACCTTAATGGCTTTAAAAAAAAAAAAAAAAGTAGGATCAAAGGCCTGAAAATAATGCTGGAAGGTAACTAAGAATTGGCAAGTAAGCCCTGTGTGGCAAGAGGAACCCAAAAGCCACAGTCAGCTCTCAGTAGTTTAACTCTGAACTACCTGAAGCCAGTGCTTGAGCTTCATAATCAGATGCAGTCAATTACTCTAGCCTTATCTGGATATAACTAAGGCATGAGTTGACATGGTACCTTATCTAGGAAGTAAGGATATTTCTTAGAACATGTGAGATGAAGAAAGGTAAGAGAGATCATGGGAGATCAAGAAAGATACCCACCAATACTACTTTTTTGTTTATCTATGCTCGCTAGGGAATCAATCAGGGGTTGCAAGCCAGATCGAAGGGACGTCATGATGAAGAACAATCAGCTTGTGTCTGATCTTTTCACTCCAAAAATTTGTATGCAGTCTGACTGTTTGTTTTTTTTTTTGTGGTAGAAGAAATTGAGAACAAGATACACAGCCAAACATTACCTGGTAAACAGTGGGCAGATAAACCCCATTTTCTTGCTTTTTCTCTCCCATTAGTGGGGAAAGTCTTGTAAGAGATTCAGGAAGAAGGGCAGCACTGGTCACGTCAGGCCCCCCAGCTGAAGGTCAAAGAGAAGAAACCATTCCCTGTCATCACTGTACACAAAGTGGAGCTTTCAAAATGCTGAGTCATCAACTCTATCTGTATCAGAGGTGGACTAACAACTCATTCTATCAGACTGTAGAAGTGGAGGGGAAAAAAAAAAAGTATTGTGACAATTAAATTAGCACTGTATGGTACATTTAACTACGCTGACTTCTCTCTTAAAAAGATCACCACAGATATGTGGCTGTGGTATTCTGAGTGAGTCACTGCCATTGGAAATCTTTAAAGCTAAGAAAGAATTATTTAAAGGTTCAGAAACTGGCTGGTGAGGATAAACAGGAATATTCTAACACATATGCACAAAGAGAGATCCTATATACACTAACGATTTAGAAATTCCTAGACTTGTATTATAACATAAATGCTTTCAGATAGAGAAAAATTTTCAAGATATTTTGGAAAGATTTCACATACCCTACAACTAAGAAATACCAGTTCTTCTCCATTATTGTCTGAATTTCTACCACAAAGACTGAGAGAGTCTCAAATTTGCAACTTACATTTCAAAACTAGAGAGCACACAGTACGGTAAGAACACATTAAAAGCAAATGAACCTGCATTTAGTGCATTTCCTTTCTAGTTACTATTAAAAAAGGCAATAAAATGATTGGTACAATAATCAAAATAGGCTATCCATTTGTTGAATTGTAATGACAGTTCTGACTACAATCTAATACTTAAGAATCCACGCATCTTACAGCTGACTGGAATTTTCGGGGGTTTTAAGAGTTCACTACCACACCTAGCAATAACATTAACACTAAAAGAAGTACTATGTTCCAAGGATAGTCTAACACTCAACTAAAACAAATAAAATACAATTAAAAAAAAAAAACAAAATAGCAAAAAAACCCAAACAAACCAAGAAACACATGGCTAGATGTCTGTGCAAAGAGATACATGTATTAAACTGCTACTAGAAACATATATTACAGCTCTTAGGGGCACACCATTGTTTTTTTTTAATCCTGAACAATTCTAGAATATTTTACAGAGCACAGCACAAAGTACCATAAAAAGAGTCTGTCCTTGCAACTAACTCAACAGGATTTTTTTAAAATGTGTTCGCAACTTCATTTGAATCTCAAATTACTATTATTGTTGTTGTAAGCAGGATATGAATAACTGGTGACTAATAGCCCTGCTGTTATACAGTTTACCAGTGTACTGATGAGATTAAAAGAACAGTGACTAATAATGAGAGGTATATGCATATTCAACACTGACCTTTTTTTCTTTTTTTTTTTCCTTAACTTCTCAGTTAAGACTGGCAAAATATAGTGAATGTGGAAGTCTAACTGGTCTAAAGTGGCCTTTTCTGCACAGAAATATTAACAAGAAAATACCTGCAGAGCAAGAGTTCCTATAATCCACGATCATCCACAATTGATAGATATCATCCATCATCAATGCAAAGCCAATGGGCAAGAGAGACAGGCTTTGAACACACTTAGAATTGTTCATTTAATGTTCTTCTAGGATTTTCTCCATATAATATAAACATGTAGCAATACAAAATAATTCAGATATTTGGAAAAAGTCACTAGTTTTTCCTCCTCAATTTCTACTTTACAGCCGACAGGACTTTATTTGTTCCATGATAAGCTCCTCTCAACATCTGGAAAGTGAGAAGTTAGAGAATTTGAAATTCTACTAGTCATTTATTCACATTTATTTTCTTCCAAACTGGAATTTAGTCTCTGAATTTCAAAATTTTAAAAAAATCTAAAACATGAGGAAATTATAGCATACATTCAAGAAAAGCTCCCAGGAAAGGCTGTTAATTTTAACTCAGGACTGGGATTAAAAACTTCTCAAATTGCTCCACAGCAGCAATACTGTAAGAATTGTAAAATTATTTGTCCCAGGAAACTATAAAGCCAAGTACAAAATGACCCAGCATCAAATAACCCTTCACTCTCCTGCAGACTCAATTAGTATATTACAGCAACAACAAAAAAATACATTCTTCACACACAGATATTCCTGATTTCCAAAATATTCCAACAACATAGTTTTAAGAATGTCATCTTACTGATGGAAGCTTCAGAGTCTTTTGGCTTAAACACCATCCTTAACATTATCAATAGGCCTGCTGGGATCAACATCTGACCTCTAATGCTTGCTAAATATACTCAAAATTATCACTGAGTACATGATGCAGGGCTGGAGTATGTGTGATTTCCTTTCAGCTAGTTTATCTAGCACTTAGCATTGTTCTGTGGACTAGAACAAGCTTCCTTTTTCTAGTGTGGGTTCTACTACGCTAACAGAAACACCAACAACAAAATCATGTAGATATTGTCATGAATAAGTAGCAAAGTGCAAATATGGTAAAATGACATTATTTCTTACGGTCAGCCAAGGAAGAAAAAGACTGCGACACAGTGATGTAAGCAGATCCATACAAGTGCACAAAGCCATCATGTACAGGTCCAGAACTGGCACACATTATATATAATAATGCTTTAATTAATGAATTAAAACCCACCTTGAAACACATCAGAGATTACATTACATTAATAGCCAGACCCCATCTATTCTCTTTTCCTTCACTGTTTTTTCTTTCATATAGTATTTTTACACGACGCTATGTACTCAGAGGTTTCAGGAGGTGCCAGTAAGGTCCAATATTAGAAGACTGCGCAGACACCCGTGGGGGAGGAAGGGGTAACTCTCGTTGGAGAAGCAGGAGTCTTTACTACATGAAAATGAAATGGGCCTAAAGCTGCAGAGAGACTAAAGGTTACCTCAAATAAAAGTTGCTTACCTGATTCGTGACCTGAAAAGCAAGCAGAAAACAGGGGAGTTAAGACCCCAGTTAGATCCGCGGGCTAAGACCTCCCCCGCTCCCTGCCCCCTCCAGCCGTCCCTCAGCCCGCGACGCTGAGCCCGGAGCGGCCCCGAGCCCTCTCCCCTCCGCCATCCTCCCTCCGGCCAGCAGCCAGCAGGTAGGCAGCCCGCCCGCGCAGACCAGCACCTCCCCCCCCGCCCCCGGCCCCCCCCCCG
>NW_008795495.1:4064146-4066897 GCF_000699145.1 Aptenodytes forsteri | reverse complement strand
CGGCGAGGTGCGTACGGCGTTCGGGAAAACGCACCCGTGGGAACGGGATAGGCCACGGAGCGAGACAGGACAAAGGGATTCAGACGGAACCGTAAAGCAGTGGCAGGGAGCAGCCTCCACGTCGCCTCAGGAGACTTCAGCACGTGTAGCAGCAAGGACACAGCTGGTGAGGTCCCCGTACGATCCGCCAAAGGTTACTCTAAGATGCATTAAAACCAATTAAAAATAGCATTTCTCTTCTAATGCTGGGAATCCCCTCATACCTTCCCGTCTCAGGAGCATAAACGTACCACTTCCTGGCCTTTTGGCTAAGATCAAGCGTAGTGTAATATATACATATCATATACAGTGTAATATATGTTTTAGATACGTACATACGTTCAGATTTAGTGTTACACCTTCTTTCAAGTTAATTCAGAAAAGCTAAAAATGAAGGAACGCATCATTTTTTGGTCCCAGCCCTCCCCGACTGCTTCTGCCCACTGCTCCCTCCAGACTGCGGCTGACCTACGTGGCCCCTTGCAGCACCTGCATGAGACCTTGCATTTTCAGAAGAGGACGTTTGGACAAGGTTTTTGTAGAAGCCCATGAGCGGGACCTCCAGGCCTGCCCAGCATGCGACCAGAAAGATCTGGGGCAGCGGGAAGCAGGTGGTTGAGCGTGCACGTACGTCTAGGGTGAGCAGAGAGGCTGCAGGAAAGATAAGAGACTGCGCCAGTTTACAGGCAAATCAAAGAGCCCCACGAGAGAAGGAAGCAGTATAATACGAGCAAACGGTGTCTCTAGGTACTGCAGAGACGGGAGTACCAAAGTGCCAGGCGGCAGTCAGGGTAGGGCGGTGGGGATTACAGAAGAGAGAGAGCTAGATCATGTGGCTGTGTTTAAGTTTTCTCCACCAGGCAGCTTGTAGTTCCCTTCAGTTCACTTCAGTGTTTGGAAAAAGACTACGGTGATGCTACATGCCTGTGCCTGAAGCTTCTGTGTTGACCTACCAACAATACTGTAGCGCATCTCTTCAGCAACCCAGCCCACTCGCAGCTCATGAGATTTGTCTTCTAGTTGCTATACCAAGTGTCTCCTCGTATTAAGTTCTCCGTCCTTATCTTGCTAAAAGATGGGCCTGTACTGTCAGATCACCTTTACAGTCTGCATCTACCTTCCTCTGCCACGAAAAGCTTCACAGAGCACACTTACAGAAGGCAGAATTTTCTAAAGACGCAGAGTTTAATTCTGTGGATGGGCGGGCAAGCTGAAATCTTTGCATACTTCACCACCTTCTGTTCCAAATTCAAAGAACTGAACGGGTGTTTACGCGTTGATGAAAAATAACTCCAAATTTCAGCAAATGATTCTGTAATTGCCAAACCGCCGCCATATTCAACTTCACATCTACCTCCGCATCTTGCAGAAAGAATGAAAAGTAACGTAACAAATATTAGTCATAGTGCTAAAGGCACTACTAGGAGACTTGATGAAATTGTAATATAAAATAATATGTAAAGTTCTCTAGATAACAAAGTACGTAATAGAGTTACCTAAGTTGAGAAGAAAGAGATTGTTAAGTCAAGTCCTTGCTATCACAGACAGATCTTACCGGTACCTACGTTGCTACTGTTTTGACAATCATGAGGTCATAAAAACATGTACTACTCAAAAACATTTGCACACTTAATTACTTTAAAAGGAAGAGGCCAAGATCAGACAGACCATAAAAGTATAAAGCTCATAAACACACACCATGTTCCATCATAATTACTCTTCTCCTGAACTATCTTCTAAATTCTTTCATTAACATTTACTGAAAATACATAATTTTAAACTAGCAAGCGCTACTGCGGGACAAGTTATGTTTTATTACTGTCACAGTCTTACAATAGATCTGAGATTGTAGCATTACAATATAGAAAAAAGCTAAAAGCAAATGTAAAATGGGTTACTAGAAAAATCTAAGAATACTTGCTATTTTTAAAAGGTGAAACTGGTGGAGGATCAGTGTTGTTTTAGGGCTCCAGCCACACCCCAAACTTACTTCAGTTCAGTATGCAAAGCTTACTGAACATGGTTCAAGCCGTAGTTTTACAATAAATGGCCATTTTCCCATTAAACTGAAGACAGAGTTTATCTACACAGATCATCCATGAACCGCACAGTTTATCTGCAGGTGTACAGGCCGATTCCACAATACACCCGTACAAAGTACGGTTACTCTATGGATCCAAGTTCAGTACACCGCGTGTACTGCACGCACACGGAACAGTGCATGGTTTGTGTACCCCAGACACAAAGAGCACCGAGACAACCCTGACGCCAGATAACAACAAACGGAACTGAGTACACAACCCCTTGCGCAAGCCAGGTGTGACTTGGACTGGCGTTTCCAAAAGCCTCCCCAGACGATCCCTCACGCCAGCGCCGTTTCCCAAGCCATCGCTAGCCTAAGCACCGGCGCAGGGGCCTGCAGCGGGAGGGCACGGCCGGCCAGAGGCGAAGCGCGGGTAGGCCCGGCAAGGCCCCGAGCCACCATCCGCAGGTGACCTTTTCCACCCGTTGCCTGCAGACCCCGTAGTCCCTTAAAACGCTGTCCTGGTTTTACTTGCACCTATTTAAGAAGCGATTTACGCCGAGGAGGACAACACCCCCCCTCCCGCACCCGGCGTCCAGGCGGGATAAACGAGGCGGAGGACGCGGGCCCGTGCGCGGGCAGGCCCCGCCCTCCCCCAGGGGAGAGGCGCATGCTCGCTCTGCCCCTCA
>NW_008795495.1:4052537-4063704 GCF_000699145.1 Aptenodytes forsteri | reverse complement strand
GCGGGTCGCCTTGGGGGCTTCGCCGCCGGGAGGCGGCCTGGGCGTGGTAGCGTAGCCTTAGGGAGAGCAGCGGTCCCGTGCTGCTGGTGCCGGAGGGCAGCCCCGGGCACGCCCGGCTTCCCGGTAAGCTGGGGGACTCGGTGTGGATACAGCTCCACAGGGTCGGGGGAGTTTTTCAGGGCTGTCAAACCGTGCGATTGCATAGACTCTGTCTGGGGCTCTGAGGCCTTATGGAGTGGCTCCTATTAGACTTTACTTGAGATGATGAGCAGGTTATGTTAATGTAATTCAAGACAAACTCCCTTAAAGAAAGCTTTGCTTTTAAGGTAAATGCATGCATGATGACCTAGGAATTCTTCAGAGAGAGATTAGATTTATTGCTATAACCCTTTAAGGATTTGCTTCTGTTCACTACTGCTTGTGTTTTTCAGATGTTGGTGGTGCAGCAGATAAGATTAATTTAATACCTCAAGACTTTTTTGCAGAACTGGTAAGCAGGGCGATAAATGCGATGTGGAAGGGCTTCTGGCACGCTTTGATTCTAGGAAACCTTTTTGTTTAAGCTTTTCTTGTTTTTGTCTCTTGCAAAGGGAACCTTATGTATGTGGTAGCTTGGATATACGTGACTCATAAAGTGGACCCGTCCTGCTAAGAGCAATAGGATTGCTTTAAATTTATGTTTTTATCACAAAAGATTTTAAAAAATGTATTTTTGCCTTTCATCTAAATGAAGTATCAAGCTAGCTTGTTTAGAAAATATTCAGCTTGTTTAGTGTGCACTTGAACAGGATGACTGTTCAATTAGTATGAAAATGGTGTGTTAAGTAGGAATAGCTAGTGAGGTAATAACTAAAAGTCTTGACTGAGTTTATTTGCTTTTTTTGGATCTGATATAATTTTAAAATCAGTCAGTTCAATGACTTTATTCTCTACCCTGCATTTAAAGCATCCTCCTGTTGTCCATTTTTGCATTAACCAGTTTTCTTTTTTGTTTTGTAATCTCCAAGTGTTCAAACTAGCTTTGTCTTTTATATTAAAATATGTATTAAGAATGTTTTCAAACTTACTTTCTTTACAGTGTGAACAAATAATTCAACATCTGAACCATAAGATCCCAGGTGTAAATACAGCTGAACTGTGTCAGGTAGGTTTGGATACTAGCACCTATGAGCAAGTATATTAGCTGTATATGCTGTAAAGGATAGATTCCCCAAGTCAATTTTTTTGTGTGTGTGTATACAAAGAGGGTTTTATTAATGCATAATTTATTATTATTTGTAATTGTTTGAACGTTCTGTTTCTAGAGAATTCAAACATCTGGGATTGAGATTAATGTTGGTGACCTGGCAAAAATAGCTAATATTGTTTCCTTTCTGTTTAGGTAAGCACAAAATAATTTACTTTGCCTCATGTCTTTTTTTTTTTCCCTCCACACCAACTTAATAGTGGTATTTAAAAGTGACATCAAATGTGGGTATAAAATGAACTGATTTGGGAAAAGGGCGAAAGTTTGTAGCTCTCAGTACACAAAAAAATAATTTCTGGGCTTAGTTTATGTTCTTAAAAAATTTGTAGTTACTTAACATATAGTTTCACTTTTTGTAATTAAAAAAACCCCCAAAAGTAAAGAGAGAAAATGGTTCTAAGATTCTGTCTGCAAGCTTTAGAACTACTGGCAAAATAAAAGAGGAAGTTAAGCTCAGGTCTAAAGCTAAGACAGCTAGGCCTTTGCCTGGAAGAAGCATGTTCTAAAAACTTCTTGTTTCTTAGAGATTAGAAACCAGCATTTGTGCCTGTTTGAAGGGCACGCAGTTTTATCATGTTGAACTCTGCTATGATAAAGGTTTTTAGGTAGTATTTTCAGCTGTTTTTTTTCTGTAAGTTTTTCTATTTGCAGAAAGATAAAATTTTCAAGATCTTGTTTGTTCTTTTAATATCTAGTATCTAAATATTTGTTGTAACATTAATATGACTGAAGAAAATATACTAGTAGAAATTCAACATGCTACTTTTTCCTCTATAAAATGTAAAGCCCTAAATTATATTAGACCATGCTACTTGGAGGACCAACTCTCTTTCTTTTTTGTTAATGTCTCTTTAAGAGGAGTGGATCTGCATGAACAAACCTAGGGTGGGAATTTTTTTTTTTACCTGTTTCTGTAGAGGAAATTGAGTGGCAATTTTCCTCTAGACTTGCTGCCTTTTCAGTTGAGGGTTTATTGCATCATTTGCCTCCTGTTAGTACTGATTATACCATTACCTAGAGGTCCTTGCTTGCCTTTTGGTGATACTTAAATTACCTCTCCTAAATGTTTAATTAAACTGCCTTGTTTCTAAAGTAATAATGTTTAACTGCTCTATGCACGCATCTTTCACTGAATTATGCCTTTTTTCAGTTGCAACAGCACTTGGAGGCTGTGATTATTTTTGTTTCAATGTTGTGTGTTGTGCAAGCCCAGCAAAGCTTGGTCTCTGCATATTAAGACACATTAAAAGTCAAGTCATGTTGTTTCTTGCATGTAGATACAAAAGATTAGTAAAATATTCTGGCGAGGAAAAAAAATCACGGGCTGCCTAATTATTGTAAAGTATATAGACATGTAAAGCAGAAATAAAAATTGCCTATTTGGGGTGAAGTGAGAAATTTTATTAAATTCATGGAAGATGAAATTGATGCGGTCTTCTTTGGATATACCTATAGCACAGCAGCCAGAAACAATCTCTCTACGGAAGAACTCGTCACCACCTTGGGCAATGCAGTCAGCGCGCTGCCAAAACATGCAGTTCAAGTTATTCGTCATGTATGGAATGAGCAGGGCAAATCTATTAGTATGTCAGAAGATGCAAGAAATATGGCCACAGTGGGGCAGGTAACTAAATGACAAAGTGCAGTTGAGCTAACTACTACGTTTTCAGAAATGTCAGTGCTTCATTGTGTACGTTGTATTGTCAAGCACATGGTGGTATCTTGACTGCCGAAAGCTTTCCTATATATATATATATATGTATGTATGTTTCCAAATGTCTACCCAGATAAAGAAGCATATACAATGAAGGTTGTCTAAATGCTGAACAGTTTTCTAATATTACTGTTTGGATGATAAAGTCACATTTCATACCTTCTTAAAAATCAGTGCTTCGTAGTACTATTAGGGAAGGTGAGTGGCAGTCAGTGTGGCAGACAAGTGTATTAGCTGTTTATGTAAATCTGTTTGAAATGTAATTTGAATTGTTGTTTGGAGTTGATAACACCAGCACTTGATTGTTTTAGGCTTTGTCTCCCTTAAGTTTAAACTCTTTTTAAAGATACTTTCTGTCAATTACCAGCATTCCTTTTTTTTCCTTTTTGAAAAAATAACACAGAGTGTATTTGCATGTTAAGATCTTTTTTCCTAACAATAGTTTAAAAGAGTACAGAATTGGGGGGGAGGGGGGAATCTTTGAGGCTTGATAGTAAGCTTTTGAAGGCTCACTTCACTTCTTTATTCAACAGTTCTGCCTATCATAAAAGGCTAAAAATGATAACTTACCTCTCTGAAATGTTTTTATGATGTACTTTGATTTATCTAAAATACAATTATGAAATGCCTTAATTTTTTTCCATTATTGCTATTATAAAATCTTTGTGCACTGTCTTGAGGTTTTTCTCATGTTTCCACTTGATTTAGAAACTTTAAAAAAAACCAACAAAACAAAACATGACAAAAGCACGAGTGATATACAAGCCAGGTCAACTCTGTGACTCAGGCTCCTCTTACTAGAACTTTAAATAGACTGTACTTGACTATTGACAGTGCTTGAATAAGGAAAACAGATTAAGTGAAGTAACTTACTAAATTGCTTATTTTTTCACTATTAAAAGGAAGGGCAGATGATTTTGTTTCACAATAGCATCTGAATGTGTATGTTTTGTTTCCCATTTGGATATGAGCCCTAGATGTCCTATATTGTCTGTAAAACATCCATCCAGCAGAATAGCAATGGTAGGCTAGATCTCTTCCTTTAACACTGCTTCCAATGATTTTCTTCTTTGTAGTTTGTAGATATTAAGTGGAAACTGGGAGTTGCGATGAGCTCTGACACCTGCAGGTCTCTGAAGTATCCTTACGTTACAGTGACGCTAAAAGTGGCAGACCCTTCGGGACAAATAACAGACAAATCTTTTGAAATGACGATCCCACAGTTCAAGGTCTGTAATCAGTGTTACTTGATTCAGTCTCTTAAAACAACAGTGACATTGTTGTGAAGGAGCAACTGTATACCTTGATGCATATGTTTGTGTTGCTTATTTACCAATACAGTCATTCAAAGATGAACCATTAAATAATTATTTAATAACACTGAAGCGAAATACTTATTTCATAGCATTTAGTTCTACATCACTTATCCAAAAATGTTAATTTAGAAGTAATTAATCTGTTCTCTTACAAATAAGCTAACAACTGAAGACATAAAGACTTTTGGACCTTTCTTGTCAGCTGTCACTCTGCCTTATTCAAAATGGATGGAATATTCTAAATCTATGGAACTGTTTCCCAGCCTCAAAATCTAGAACTTGGGTTAAGCCTAACATTTACTAATGATAGGAATGGAGGTCAGTCTGCTTTGTCACCACTGGCTCTTAATTGCTATGCCTTCATCTATGAACTTATGTAACTTTGTTTAATTTTGCATAAATGTGGCACTTCTGTTGTCATTCCTGTTTAAAGGGCAAATACATCACATAGAATATGATACAAGCTTACAAATAAATAAATCCTTGGAGTTGAACTGGCAGGAATTTGAGAAGGATACTGTGAATCCTTAGGTGTTGTGAAATGTATTCATTCTGGTTGAAACCTATTTAGTAATTTGCTGTTCAACTACTATCAGAAATGGATGCTATACTTGAGAAGCCTGGATTATTTCAGCTGGGGATAGACACACTTGCATAAGAAGGTTTTTTGGTGGTGGGTTTTTTTTGTTGTGGTGTGAGAGCTATTTTGTATTCTTCTTTCATAGCATCTTCTCCTATTAATAGGCTAACCCATGCAAATAAGGCATCACAGATTTAATAGTGAATGTGCCCAGATGCCAACCAGCCCACAAAAAGAAAAGCAGAAACTTTCAGTTCAAGCTGCAAATTGTAACTGAAGAGGGAATGTGAGAAACATGGATTGTGATTTTTGTCCAACATGCTAGTTTGAACTACAGTTCAAGCTTTTCTTCAAGCAACTGAAATTTACCTTAACTCTTGCTTTTTAGAACTTCTTCAGACAGTTCAAGGAAATGGCGGCTGTTCTGGAAACAGTTTGAAGAGAACTCTTTTATTTACACTGAAATGTCGGACAGACTTAGATCAAGTAAACTTTCCGTCCTGCACAGGGAATAAAGTGCCATTGTTCAGCAAGGTATGTATCCTTGTCGTCTTGACAGGTATTTGTCAGCGTCATCCTTGCATTGCTGTGAAGATTTCTTCGCTTTTGAATACTTGAAGCCAACTCTGCAGTGTTTGTGAAAATGCATTCAGCTTTGTTCATCCTGGTAGACAAAAGATCAGGATGTGTACAGAGAAGCATCACTGTAGACTTTCTAATATCCAAGAGTAAGAAACTACACATTTAACTCTGGAGTGTGGAAAGACACCTGAAAATGTTGACTGGGAAGATACTGAGAGAAGTGTAAATCCTATGTTAACACTTTTGTCTGTACAATTGAGATGCCCTTGGACTCAACAATAACATTAAGTATAAGGAGTATATGAAGTTACACATAACAAGCATACAGTTATTCTTGAAGAATAGCAATGTCAGGTAGTTAGTTGCGGGTATTTGCAGACCTGGCTTCCAGTCGTCTTTTAATAACTGGAGAATGTACTTGTCCTAACAGCTTGTTTATTTCAAATACCTATTTCCCGCCACCTAGGCTTATAAAAACTGAGTTAATGCATTAAGCTTTTCTGGAGACCCAAAATTTATTCTTGGAAATGAAGCCCAGAGGCTAACTTTAAATAAAGGTAGAAACGTGAATTTAATTCAAAAGCATTTTAATATATTTTGCCTTTGCATTTAATCCCACTCTAATCTGTGGCGCTCTGCTTGATGTAGCTGCCTCACTCCAAGCTCTGAACTAGAAAAGTCAAGAGGAAACATGAAAATTCAGGCTGGAGTGTTAGCCAAGCACATCAGAGAAAGGACCACACTAAAAGTCAGCAAGATTTCTTTGCTTGTTGTATTGTGTGGCAGGAGTCCACTGGACTGTGTTGCGAGCGCTTGCTCTCAGAGAATGTCCTGACCAGCAAAATTTTGACTTTGATTCCGAAGAATGGGGATATTTCCAAAGGGGGAGTGATAAATCCAGTGTGCTTGCATGCCGTCTTTCCCCACCCCACCCCCCTTAAGTTTTCCATAAACAAAACGCAAACTGCAAATATAGTGGGATGTAATAAAAACAGTACTGTTGCATTTCAAGATGTGCCGGTGGTGTAGTAGAGCAAGTAAATCTGAAGAGAGACAATTCATACTGATAAGCAGACTGAAGTTTATGCTGCAACTTCAGAATGGTAGAGACTGAGAACCAGTTTTGCTGGGACAGTTCCTCACTGATTTCAGGCCCCCTTAAGTGAGAACATCTACCTTTCTAACCCACTTGCATTTTTTATTAACTTTTTTAGAAGCTGGCTGAAAGTCATTGATACAGGTGATGCCTGCCTTTTTGTGTCATGAAAATAAACTGCAGCACACTGTGCGTGCTGCATACTGCAATCCTTTCAATAAAGAGATACTGTTATCTCTGTTAAACAGAGATACCCACTGTTTGGGCATTATGCATGGTGCATAAAACAGTACTTGGGAGTTGCTTAGAAGCCCAAATAAGTGGAACAGTGTCGGCTTTAACAAAAGATAGTGAAAGTTTTGGGCCGTGGCCATTGATCTGGATGATACTTCCTTTGTGCTGCTGAAGTCCGAGGTGTTTGCTTTGTGGCTGGGAAGAGCAGGTTGCTCTTTTCTGGGGCCCTCTCAATGGAATGTCACAAAACGGTCTCAGGAACAGACTTCCCGTTTGCCTTTTCCCTTGTCTGTCTGCAAGGGCTCGGGGCTGAACATAGTGCAGAAAATCCTCCCTGTGTGTGTAAAAGTGATCTAAGCAGCTGATTTTTTTTTTTTAATATGAAGAAGTTGGACTGTAAGGCTGCTATAACTGGAAAACATTGTCATGCTTTGGCCTAGTGAATTAATTGGTTTACATCAATGCAAGAGTTCCAGAAAAATAATACTTTTTTTTTTTTAGTAAAGCTGGAGCCTTACAAATACTTCCCATTTGTTCTAATGCAATTAAGTTCTTCATATAGCTGGAAATATTTGTGCCTTCATTGGAACTGGATGGAAAAGAAGATTTAATTAATCATGTCTTACCTTCTAGAAGTGATTTAGTAGACGCTGGAAGGTAATGAGGAAACTCAGTTACCGTTTTTGCTTGGTCCATCACCAAGAGGAGAAAGTTGGCTGCCTTTGAAAAGTCTAACTTACATTTTGTCAAGTCAAATATTCTAGAAATATTAATGAGTATTTTTGAAGTGTCCCTGAACTCCAGCATGTTGTAACTCTGGCTGGAAGATGCCTGGACGTGTGTACTATACCAGTTTACTGTCTGAGAATTTTCAGAGGTGTTTATGGACATCTAGGAGATGTGATTGAAAGTTGGCTATGTACTCAAACTTCTGAGATTTGTCCTGATCGCTATCAGTAGGAATTCCTATACTGAGTAATGGAAGAATTAAGTACTTTGTTAAAAAAAAAAAAAAGGCAAACAAAAAACCAAAAAAACACCAAACTAAAAACCTAACAGTTTGCAGGGTAGCAATATTAACATGTGCAAACAAGCTGTTGAATTGTTTGTCTATATGTGCAGAAACCAGAACTTTTCAAAGAGAATCAGGAGTCCTTGCGTGTTCCTAATTCTACTTGTTGATTGATATGAAATTGTATAACATGAATATTTTTGTAAGTCCACAAACGGTCATTAAACATATAGGTAACAAAGATAAAGATGGTCTGTCTTTTGTTTTAAGCCTACTGCATGAAAGTCTGTCTCATAAATGCTATAGTGGGTGAAGTTCAGGACTAGACTATGACTAAACTTCTTTCCTTATTAGATAGGATGAAGTTCAGACATACGCAGTCTTTCTCTGTGGTGGGGTACCAGGGAGCTGAGGGATAACTGCAGGCTGCAAGGAACGTTTGTATCAATTACTTACAGCTAGACAAAATGTTGTATGGAACCAGGAAAAGACAGGGGACATACGAGATTAATGAAATTTTGCAGGAAATTGCATTCAAGTGGTTTTCTTTCCTTAATTGTATTTAGGAGACAAGTAAACAATTTTTCTTTTCAACATTTGCCTGGAACAGAGCAAGAGGAAGGAAGGGGGGGGGGGAAGGGTCTTACACAGTAAACAAACCCAAGGGAGGGAATAATGAAGGAATCTCCTGGCAATGACTGTCTGTTGTCTTCATCACATGACTTTTTTTTTTCTTTTTGCATTAGTTTCAAACACACCAGCCCATTTGCAGAAAGCTATTTTGTAGAAAAATGGAGAAAGGTGCATAGAAAGAGTGCACAAATGGCTGTAGTCATGTCTGTGTGCTACTGTTTTAAATATTTAACTTCTGCATACTTTGGCCTAGTCATGGCCAAAGTAAAAGCATGTCTCTGTTCCTGCTTCTGCAAAATTGTACTGCCTTTCTTTAACCACGTTTTGAAGGTATGTAACCTTGTTGTTCACTGTGAGCCCATCCCCCTTTGTTTTTTTTACCTTCCCATTTTCAAGCCTTTGCACTCTTATTTGAACACCTGAAGATACGTTAGCTTGGACCAATTAAAAACAAAGGTAGAGAGATAATAAATTGGGGGAGAGGAAGAATGTTGTTTCTTCTTCCTGCTTGCCCTGTTCCCTATCGTATTTGACTGTTTTATTACCCTCTCAACTGTGGGTATAATGAGAGAGTAATTTCCACTCCTTTGCAGAGGCATGCAGGGTTCTTCTGTTTAAGCCCTTGCGGGTACTAGAATAATACGGAAAAGTGCCCGAGTCATTTAATCTACCTGCAGCAAAAAATGCCCCATCTCTGAAGAACCTTTGCAACAGGGGGAGGGACTTAAAATTCAGCAGCCTCTATCCTATCCAGTACCCTGTGGTTGATCGTGGTACTGCTCATTTCCCAGGCAGACTTTTGGTAAAATGTTACATGACTCTTGGTTGGGCTGCTAGCTTACCGGGCATTCACTTGATCAGGAAGTTGGATCTGTGCAGGTCAGTACATGACATAACGAGTGCCTCGACCTGGCTTGAGCTTGCATGGTATGCTGCTACAGTCCTCCCTTCCTGAGGCTCTATCACCTCATAAACAACTGGATTTGCTTGTCACTGTGCAATTTTGGCCAAATGTTTCCTTTATTTTTGTTTCTGCTGTACAGCACTGTCCATACGTACTCATCCGGTTCCACTCTTGGTGCTTGAGTGCGTGAAGAAGCACGCATGTTAGAGGGATGATGCTCAGCGCTCCTCATACCCAGCCCTGGGTGCTTTGAAAGACTTCCTGACTCTTGTTTCCGAGGCTTTTCTGAGGGGAGGTGGAGAAATGACCTGCCATTTGAACTGAGTTGCTGGGATATGTCTGTTAATTATTTATGACTTTGTGTCATTGAGAAAGTAAGGAAGCTGAGATTGCTGATCTCTGTGAAGGCTAATTTTAGTGTTTCTGGGTTTCCTCTTCCCTGTACTGCATTTTCCTCCTACGGCTAATTACGGTCTAGCTGCCCTAACCTGAGAACCATTTCTGTTCAATATGTGCAGGTGCCATAGTTTCCAAATACTCTGTTAGCGTTTACATTACAAATATTGTCATATTGAAAAATTGGAAATTTCAGTGTCAGTTTTGTACTTCGCACACTGAGCTTTGGAACAGTAAGCTTTAATATGCATATTAAAAAAGAAGGAAAATTCTATTATTTCATACAATAAATTTCTGTGCCATAAAGTATTTTAAGAGGACTTTGTCATAGCATCGGTCACCAGGTGGCACTGCTGCATACAGTCTTGATACACGGTAATCCTTTTGAGAGCACGTCTGACGATGGGATAAGGACTTCTGGTTTTCTCCCCTGTGTAGCTTGTATCTGGAACTGCACGCATTCACGTCATCCTAACTTCCATCCTACTTCTTAGATTGTAGGGAAATACTCTAACTTCTGTGTTAATTATTAAAAAGATGAGCGTAAAGATTTCCAGTGCCATAAACAACATTCAGCATCTTAATGGTAACAGAATATATACCATACGTTGTATCTTTGCAGTAGCTTAAACCAGTAATTTAATTATACTAACACTTCTGCATTATGACTTGCTCTTTAAATAGCATCATGTTACACTTCTATTGGGATCTAGTCTCATTTCACATTTTTTTTCCCCGTTTATACACCTCATAGATTTTTCTGGATCTGTATCTTGTTCATAGAATAAGCATTTACATTTCTCTATCCAAGGTTTTTATGCAGTTTAACCACTCTAAAATCCTTCCTCCGTATTTTGTTATGCAGCCTAGTTTTCAGTGTCTTTATGCCACACTTAGGAATACACTTCTCTGCCACTGAAAGTGGCCCTGTTGCTTAATTCCCCTGTGAATTACCTCTGAATCTGAAAAAGAATGTTCAGATGTTGTTGGTACTACTGAAGCCACAAAGAATTTTTCTGTTCCCCGTTAATGGGGCCAGAATGTTGTCACTGCTGTGTCTTGGGCAGGTTACAGGTGTGTTTGAAAAACATACTCATCTGAGAGCTTGGCCAAATTAAAGCAAGACCGGCTTCCTTCCCACTGATGCTTCTGAACTGGCAAGTACCGAGTGCTGCAACCATGCATGAAGCTTGAGAGGGGTGTTAAAGTTTACATTTAAAATGAGCAGAGGAATGTAAGTGCGTGTCTCCCATGAATCACTGGTGTGCGGTGCAATGCTGCTTCTCGCAGTTGGCAGTGTGGGAAGACAAGAGATGCTCAGCAGTCGACAGAGTCAAGACAACAGATGTCAATTTACCTAGGAGAGAGTCAAGGATGATGAGAAAGAGGATTAAGGGGTTCCCATCTGTTCTTTTTTTTTTTTTTTTTTGAGCTACGGGGGCCCCACTCTTGGG
>NW_008795495.1:4046837-4052435 GCF_000699145.1 Aptenodytes forsteri | reverse complement strand
ATTAATGGGGTCTCCTCTGTTCTTTTTTTTTTTTTTTTTTTTTTGCAGCTACACTGGCACCATTCTTGGTATTGTGTTGGGACTACAAGTGCCCTGTTGTTCACGGTAAGCTGTACCTTCTCTTACCAGTTCAACCAGTACTGAGTTGTGAAGTTGCAATAACATTTTTCATAGTGGTACACTCTTGAAGTCTTAACGATATTTGCATTTTCCTCTTGAAGAGATGTAATTTGTGACCTTTGAAGAAGTACTCTTGCCTTCCAAAGTATCTCTAGTCCATATTATTTCTGCACCCTACTACAGATCTGTTAACCTTTCTAGCCTGTGGTTCATCCTTTGTAAGAATATATTTGTGGAATAATATTAAGATGTTCCTTTAGCTTTGGCAATGACAAGAAATCCTGTCTTAGTTTCCGTTTCTGGAGAGTTGGAGGGGACCAGGATCCCCTCCAAATCACAAAACGAGGTAGTGGGCACTGTCGGGGAGAGAAGTAGACTCCAGCAGCTGCACTACTCTCTTCTTCCTCATTTTTTTCTCTTTGTATGTTTACTGCAGTGGTTGGGGAATAGTAGGGAAGTAAATGTCTCCTTTATATAAAAGCAGAAATAATTGGGAATGTGGAAGTTCTTGTTGCAGAAGTTGCTCTATCTCCTGTAATAACTAGCTTTGCAACTGGCCTGAGCTGCTAACAGCCACCAAACTCTCTATTATCTCAGCAACAAGGATTTTAGTAAGCTGATCTGATACCCTTTTCTGGGGGAGAAACCTTAAAAAAAAAATTTAAAAAATTGCAAATGTTCTCACCTGGAAAGATGCTATGATCACACGTAAGCACACAGGGCTCGAGGTTAAAACTTAAAGAAAAAGCATTGTTCTTCACTGGATTCAAAGTCTGCTGTGCCAGAAAGTTTCATGGGATGACTGTTACAGGAAACAATGACAAAAATAAGAATCTGTTCCAAAATCAAATGCTTCTTTGAAGAGAAATACAATAATTCAATGCATTGTCTCTCTTAATCAGTGCTGCATTAAACTGAATAACGGTACACTGAACACAGACATAAAATGTGGTGGGTCGCCTGAAGTTCTAGAGACGTTTATGAAATTTCTAGCTAGGGATTATTCTCTTACGAACTTTGCTCATTCCAGTTCCCCTAAATCTGTTTTGGAGTGGTTCTTATTGGCAGAACAAATTATAATCTGTCATTATGATCCAAAAAGATTAGTGCCATTTGAGAAGAAAAAAACCAACCAAACCTCCCAACCCCCTATCAGATTAATTTTTCATCATTTTTATTGTGTACAAATTGCAGTGAGTGTCTCCTGCTACTGACATGTCTCTACAAGACTGATGTCTTACTCAAACCTTTGGCATTACATTTTAAACTATAATAACCTCTACACATCCTGCAAAATACACAATTTTCATTATTTCTAGTGATGTTTTTGCACACTTAATAGAGGAGGCACCAGAGTTTCTGTAGCAGCTAAAGTTTAAAGCCTTGGTAATACGCCCAGTCTACTGAACTTACTTTCTAATACTTCAATTATATTTCCAAAAGTTAATTCATTAGAGTCTTCAAATAAGACTGGGTAGTTTAAATCAATAAAATGTTTTCTAAAGTAAAAATGTCTGTATCTCAGATCTTACCAAAAGGTGATCTGAGAGTAAAATAAAATTTGACTAGTTAAATATAATGCAAATACGGTGGTGGACGTTGAAATCCCAGAGAGTTAAGTGACAGCATTCTTAGAAAAGCAATAGGATGAGAAGTAATTCCAGCTACAGAGCATATTACTGAAATAAAGTACTCTAGTCCAAGGTGGTTGGGGTTATGTATAAATTAAGGGGTTGTAAAGTCAAGTCTACAGCTCCTCCAATAACTTAATATTTTTTCTGCAATTAAAATTGTGGCTAGAAAGCTTAAGGGGATGTGTAATTACTAGCGATTAACAGTCTGATCATGTGAGATGCTGAGGTCCCTCCGCTCCTGAAGAAATTACTGAGAACTGTGGTTGCTTACCATTCTGCAGGTTTAAATCCTTTAACGCTGAAGATGAACTGATGATCCAGATATGATACATGAAATAGCTGCTGTGGTGCCATGTGCCGAAACAGTATACATTATCAAGGTATTGTCTTAACGAACAAAACATACTTCCTTGCATAAACAGAAGGTAAATATACTTACCCATTTTATTTGGAAAAATAATCTTTACAGGTAGTGCTCCACTGACAAGCATATTGAATCCAAAATGTTCAGAGGCATTTACTTACGTTTAGTTAACTGTGTCTGTGTTTGGTCACTTCAATAGCATACCTGATTTTGAAAGATTTTGCATCTAATGTCTATTTCGTCAACAGAAATCAATGGTGGGTTATCAACAATTCAAAAAAGTCTGACTGGGTACGTGGTCGGTTTTATCTGACCAACTGAAAATGTATGTGCAGCACATGATATGGCAATTATTGAGCATAGTACTTTATGTACTTTAAATCTTCCGATATCGTTTTTACTTTGAATTTTACAATTTGTTTCAAGAAGCTTGGCCAATAATAATAATTTAAAAAAAAAAAGGAATTTAAAAAAAATTGTGGCCTCTTGTCAGAGGCTTTGTCTGTCATGTCTCTGCATGGGTGCTGCATTTACACTTCTTCCCATTTGGGATGACCTGGAGAGAAACTGCTCTTTCATCAAGAACAGGCGTGTATTTTCAAAGCTCTGTGGATAATGGCTATGGAAAGTTGCTTTCTTCTCTATCCCAAAGTTTCTGATTCCCATTAACCGAGCTATAAGGATTAGGGTTAGGCTAATTCCTAACTATATTGTGCAAGAGAATTAGAGGATGATGCTTTTGTTACCATTATAGCTTTAAACACTAGGGGAGAAATTACGCGAGAAGCATGTCAGAGGTCATGGGCAAAGGAGCACTGTGCGCAGTATGAGAGAAATTAGGAAGCTTTAACTTAAAGGTGCATGAAACCTTACAACTGAAAAGAACTGAGAAAAAGGGACCAACTTCAAGAAGAAAAGTTATGTAACTGAAGGACCAAGTTTCTAATGAAACACTATTAACGAGATGGGGGGATAAAAAGTGGTAGGCAGATTAAAGGATAAGAAAGAAATGATGAAGTAAATGGGTAAAGGTAATGGACAGCTAAGAGGGATTACTATGAAGAATCGATTCGGAGAGACATAAAAAGCTGAAGCAAGAAGCAAGCATGAAAACTTTGGATTAACATCTGAGAATTTGATTTTGAAGGTAGTTAAAATATTAGTGGTAGAATTTATATAGATTAGTTTTGTCTTAAAAGGGATTTGTATAAAGAATTCCATAATAAAAATTAATTAGGTCAAAATAACTAGATCTCATATCATATTAAGCAAATCACCCAACTGACAGAGAAACCAAACAGCTTTACATAACTGCCACAATGGTGACAATTTAAGAATTTCAGATTCATTTTCCGCATTTTTGTTCCTCACAGTTCTACCTGATAAAATAATTTGTAAAAATTGAAGTGTGTCCTTAGCAGCTGAAAACCCAGCTCTGTAGCGTCTTCAGGTGAAGGTTTCTTGTTCCGTTTGAACAATGTGAGAACATGAATGGAGCTGTGATTGCTTAAAAGAATTTCAGCCTCTTTTTGCTTTTTTTTTTTTTTAAAGTATTCACGATTGTCTTCGTGTTTCCTGATTATTATTAATTATTTGTATCGCCACAGCACCTAAAAGCCTAAGTGTTTGTCCGCAACCTGGTTTTGGCAGGTCGTATACAAACACAATACAAAGGGATCTATCTAGTAGTCTCAGATACGGTGTTTGTAAGCAGCTGCAGCAATTCAGTACGTTGCAGCCTCCCCCTTAGGCTGCTTCCTTAGAGCCAATTTCATGATTATCCCACCTAAAATCATCGCAACAGAACATATGAGGGGGTTTTGCCGCTGCTTTAGTGCAAACTCAGGGTTCAGTTCACTTCCCTGGTAATTTAAATCGGTCTTTGCGCTCAAGCGCAGCTTCACGCTCCAGATGAATCATCTAACCAACCGTTCCCCAAAGGAGCAAGCAGTCTTGCTGGCCTCTTCACCCCCGAGCAGCTATTCCCGCTTCCTTTGTGCCAACAGCGGTGTCTGTACGAGCACTGTCACTTAAATTAGAAGCGGCTCACAGAACTGAACTGGCAGAAAAAGAGCAGTTCACCGCAGCATTAAACCAGCGCCAGCGCTGCTGCCAGGAAGCGAATGGGTCTTCTTCCAGGCGCGCTGTTAGAGGATCCTAGCAGCTCCCAAACCGTCATCCCGCGGTGCTGGAGCACAAAATCTCAAGTAACGTTCTCAGCTAAAGGGTTAATGCTAACTGTGCAGACTGAGGGATGAGAATTTTTTTGGGTTTGTGACCCAAAAAATTTAGCCATTATTATTCTAACTACCTCGGTTGTAAAACCTACTGTACAACAACACAGTTCAGATGTTGAAGTGTGTGAAAATAGTCGGTTTGGGAAAGCAATTCCATTCTGGCTTTAACTTGTACCCTTGTAGCAAATATTAAAGCTGGTGTCCAGCCTACATGAGACTTTTTGCATTAGCTGCCCTGTTCTAAGAATAGCTCATTTTAGGATGCTGTGGGAGGAGGTATATTTGAGGTCTTTCCAAGTCAGAACGTCAAAACTGAAAATTACAACTGATAAACCAAAATGCATCAACCAGATGATTAAGCTGGGAAAAAGAAGAGCAAAATACTTTGCTCAGGAAATGAGCATAGTTGCTTGTAACGCTATTAAAATACTGCTAATGCGGCAGTTTTTGTGTCAGTTCAGACTTGTGGGCTGTGACCTGCTGTGCTACATGACCCCTCTCTGCCCAAATAATCTAGCACGCAGCCTCAAATTACACAGAGCAGCTCTTCAGCTCAAGCTACAGCTTTATTTTTTCTAGACAGGGTTAAAACGGTTGCCACAATAGCATGTTACTGGGAATTATCGCTGCTGTTGCTACAGATGTAAACACAAGGACAGCCACTAAAATTGACATTTACAAAATGGATACGGATGCTGTGTGACTGGAAAAGCTTCGTCCAGCTACTTTCTCAGGTAGAGGAGACTAGTTACTAACATTTACAGTAGGTGGCGGATTTTTCGTTGACAAAAGGGATGTTATCGCGATAGCGAGGGGGAAAAAAAACCCCAACTAAGAGCTCAAGCAGGAAAAAGAAACCTAGAAAAAATATTTAAAAATCAGTCCTAATTGAACTCCGACTTGACAGTGACTCGACAGGGAGACGCTGCTGTAATACAGCCGTGGAAGTACCTCAGCACGTTTGCGACAAGGCTGTTTTCCCCTGCGTGGGGGAGAAGCCGGAGGAGAGGCAGCGGAGCCCGCCGGCGGGGCCGCGGCGGCGCCCCGGGCGGGGGGTACACCCCCCGAGCCCCCACTGGCTCCGGGGAGGCGTCTCCCCAGCGCCCCCCCGGCGCGCAAAAAGCAAAACCAACTCGGAAAAAGCTTCGGAGCTTCTGCAAACGGGGCTGGGGGGCGGACCCGGCGACCTCCCCACCTCCTTCCCTCCGCCGCTCGGCGACCTTCCTCCCCTTGCGGACCACCC
>NW_008795495.1:4002118-4045729 GCF_000699145.1 Aptenodytes forsteri | reverse complement strand
GCTGGGCTCGCCCCGGGGCAGTCGTCCCCGGGGCTGCACCTGCGCCGCACCGCGCCGAGCTGCTCGGGCGGCTGCAGCGCCCTCGGGGTCCGCGGAAAGGGGGTGGGGGGCACACGATCCCGCGTGGCCGTGGGGTGCTGTGCCACCTCCTGCCCCGAGTGCACGGCGCACCCACCTGCCAGGCCGGGGGCACCAGCCTCTGCGAAACGCGGGTGCGCTGGGAGATGGAGCCCCTTTCTTTCTCCCCGGTGGCTCTTCTGTGGGGCCACCTCGTGTTCCACGGCAGCTCGGTGGCAAGCGCACAGTTTGCTCTGTGAGCAAAACGCAGAATTTGTGTTAAACCATCCTTACGGTGGCGTAAGTGTTGGAATCGAGTAGCCAGGATGGTGCTTTCAGGGCTCCGCAGACCCCCGGTGGTATGGAAACCATCATTTGCGACCGGCGGGCCCTATTTTGCTTACGGGTTACGCTAAGGACACCTGGTCGTGCTGAGGCACACTCAGTAGTGCTGCAAACAACCCTAGGTTTGGGTGGGGACATTGTTGGTAAAGTGCCAACTTGAAAAAAAGACCTAACAGTAAGACTGTATTTTCCTGACTCTTTAACAGGCTTTGGCTCGCGCATCAAATGCGCAGCAGAGTTCTCTCTCCTCCCTGTTTAGAGTATGTGAGAGATGGCAGTTTGACGAGTAGGTTTGATTGGTGATTTAGCATGGTGACAGCAAGAAAAAGGCCTTTCAATAAGAATCCTTTGGTTGAGTAAGTTAAGACACCTCTGCCTGAGTTTTCAGAGACATGTATGGAGGAAAAACACGTGCGATTAGAAATGCTGGATTTCACTGAAACCACTTACCTGACTTACTAGATCTACTGAACAGTTGTTGGGGTTTCTTTTTTTTTTTTTAAGTAAAGTGGGTAGGAAGTATTAAGAAAACAACTGAGAAGTTCTCAGTATATTAACTTTGATTTGAGCCAACATACTGCTAGAGATTATAACATTGGAGGGATTTAGCTTACGTACGTAGCTGTGGCTTGAGCCATCATCAGAGATAGGACAGAAGGTATCCCAAATGGAGGTAACTACACTTAGCTTGTTGGGAACTGCTGCCACTGTCATGCTCTGCCAGGAGAAGGGAATTCAGGGTCAGGAGAGAGCACGCAGAAGGTGCATGAAATGGAGGGGATCGTGTCTGGCAAGGGAGGAGCCAAAATGTCCTTTCAGGAGTCTGACCATACCGACTGAAGGGAACCAAGGTTCCTGCTGTTGGCAGAAGATGCTGAATCAAATTTATTTCTGGGGCAGGTCTGCTCTGGTACCATGACTTTGTAAGACAACCTCATGCTGTAAGATAGTGGATTCCTATTACTCTTGTGAACTTGCAAAATACTATGTACATTTACATTTGGGAGGACGTTTCTGATTAAACCTTTTATCCATACGTCTTCCCTTGTTTCCTCGTGGAGGAAAATGTCCTTACGTGCATGGAATTAAATCAAATTGATACTACAGGTAAAGCCTTCCTATTGAAGGAAGTTGTTAGTATGAACAAGTTCCCTTTTATAAACTCCTACCTTGTTCTGAGAATATAGTCTAAATTTTATCTGGCAAGATTTTTTTTAGCCTTGTTATCATTAATAAAGAGTAAGTCCCTCGCATGAGGGTTACTCAGCACATGACTTCCAGACAAAGAACTACAATAAGAGTAGTAGATGCACAACCAGCGATGTGATTCACAAGTATCTGACTAACAGGCAGGTTTTTTTTAAGGTATCAAAAGGAAAAGAAGGTGGAATTTTTTCCCCTCCCGAGTTTTGTTACTAATCATTGAGGCTTGGTTGGCTCAGTCTGTGCAGGTCTCTAGCTGTTGATCTGTGCTTAAGCCTAGTCCTGAGCAGGACTAGATGAAATCTAGTCCTGAGCCAGATGAAATCAGGCTGCAGATTGCTAGCTCTGAAAAATCTTCTTTTGAAGCTCTTAATTGTTTGTTATAAAATAGATGCAGTTCTTGCACGCTTTCAAGATCTTTAAGTATGTGCTTCTGTTTCATATTGGTTATGGGAGCTTCATGGTGCATATTAGCTTAGAAGGTATTTTTCACAGCTGTTATTTTAAGACAACCTCATTTTCCATCTTAGGCCATAGTCACTTCCAGCCAATGTAAGTTGGCACCGCTACTGAGAGAAGTGATCCTGTCCTCTTCCAGCCTCGACCCCTCGTTCCTTCCTCTTGGCTTTGTCCTCATGGCAGCACAACTGTTTGTGCAGCCGTGCGGCGAACAGGATCAGGGAATTGACTGACGTTACACTTGCTTTTCCCCCACCTTTGCTGGATTAGTTCCAAACCGCTTCCCTCGTTTGCTTTACTATGCAACCCTAATACTGTTTACGTCAAGACAGGTAGGTTGGAGGCACAAGGTAGCAATGAGTGGCCAAGAAGGGGAAGGGTGGGATAGCCTTTTCAGTGGTTATACTGACTTCAGGCTAGCCGGAGATGACCACAAAGCCATGGTGTTCTCCGTCTTGGTGGTATTAAGTTCAGCAGCACGCTAAGTCGCTCTGGAATGAAGGAAGGATGCAGGAGATGTCGTGTGGTCTTTGAGTTAGAAGACAGGTAGCTGTAATTTTTAATGGTGGATGTATATTATGAAAGTGAGCGGATAACGATTGACTTCCAAGAGATTAGTGTTAGCGGAGTAATTCAAGAAACAATGTAGTTAGAATGAAAATTTTGGCTTCGAGCCCATTGCTTTGTCCACCAGTGCTATTGCACAGCGTCTAGGATGCGTGTGCATTCACTGTAGCCACGAAAGGGGCTATTATTTGCGGAAAAAAACAATACTTTTTGCCAGTCACTGCAAATTTCTTCAGCAGATGACCAATAAAAAGCCAATGCAATATGTGCTCTGATAACATCAGGTGGGAAGATAACATCTTTTAATGTTATTTGCCATGACCAAAGGAAAATGAGAGAGTGAGGCAGTATGAAACATCTTTACATTTGATTTGAAAGCCTGCAAATTGTAGGCAGAGCTGAAAAGTAGGAGCCAGTGGGTCGACTCCTGTTCTGGGGTAGTACTTTGGCACAGCGTCAAACCCAGAGCTCAGCTGTCGGTATGGGGGTGGATGCTAAGATGCTTTTATTAGGGAGGTCTCTTTCTTTTGCCCCTTAATTACAAGGGGAGAGAAAACTGGAGCCATCTGACTGCTGAGGATGGGAACAGAAGTTTTTGTCTTTTTTCCTTCAGAATTATTACAGTGTTTGCCACTCCTCATAACTTTTCAAAGGAGCAGCCAGCTGAAGTGGATGAGGGTAGTTGTCTGTTTTAGTGCTGGCTAGTAGTTTCTGAATAGCAGCCAGAGGTTTGTTAGTTTTGTATTGCTGTCATTTGAGAATTATCTAGGATGCACGGAGTCTGTCTGTAGACATCAGATGACAGCATTGTCTCATTTTATATTTGGCAGACTTTCTTCACAACTCCAGGAACAGATTTTTTTTTTTTTTTAAACCAAAAGTTAGAGTTTGTAAATATAGCAGGCATACCCTTCTCCCAGCCACCAAGAAAAGCGCTTTTGATTAGTGTTTTCAAGCTCAACTTCAACACGTTTTTACCATGAAATACTGATTTTATTCTGTAAACCAGATTTTAATGGTGTGAAACGAATCAATGCTGTTTGACAATTGCCTTGAGTTCCCTGTTCTCTGGGGGAGAGGCTTATAGTCTGATCTTTTTCTGCACTTTTTTTTTTAATTATTATGCTGATTTAGACTGCATTTTCTTCTTGAAACATGAATAAGCCTGTTTTTTGGGAATTTTTTTTTTTTTAACCTGAACTGGCATCCTAATCTAATTATACTATAATTGATTCTTATTAGTGAAGATAGTTGTCTCCTCCAGCTAAGCAAGAACTTACTTGATGCATTTTGTATTTCTTTTAGAAACCTTATAAGCAATGATCCAAATATATTGTTACGGGGTTTCAAAACTAATCCAGGCTGGCTGTGAAAGAAAAATGTTCTGATGCACAGGCCTCAGTAGGGTTTAGCTCTTGTGTGTACAATCTGTAGCTGCAGTGTTCCACTGTAACCACGCGTTAGGGGGACTAGCCTGTCTCAAGGCGAAGCAGAAATAATGGAGGATTTTGCTGACAAAGTAAAGCTGTGACAAGAACTGGAGAGGTAGAGGGCCAGAGACGAGAGCTGGAGGCAGCCTGCTTGTAACCCAGATCCCTGCTCTGTCATCGCTGCACGGGCTGAAAGTCAAAAACATTTGTCTATTCCAAGAGTATGTTAATTGTCTGTTAGATAACGTATTTCGGTAGAGCAAGGCCGTAAGACAGTTTATTCTGAAAAACAAGGCATCAGTACAAAAGTCTTTCATTTTAGCTATTCGAAGGAGGCTTTTATGCTGTAATAATATCATGTTCTGTCAGGCTTCTTATTGAAGAATGTAAGTTAGAAACATTTGAAGAAGAAAGTTCGTGAACTTTACATTCATATTCCTTTTGTGCTTTGGTTTTTATGTGACACAGGAGCATGGGTTGAATGGTAGCAAATTCTTGGCATGTTAAGTACATATGTATAGCATTGTTGCAGTTCCTATTAAAACGTTGCATGAGTCACCTGATAAGCTGTGTTTTGAATAGGTATAACAGACATGATAAAAAAGATGGGCTCTGGGTTTTGAAGGATTCTGCAGGAAATGGGAGAGACGTGGAGTTTGGTTGCTGGATCGACTCGAGTGCAGTTTGATTGCAGAGGAAAGAGGTAATGCTGTTTTCCATGAGAAAGATAGGTTGTCCTGGTTTTATCAAGAAAACAAGTCTTGGAGAGACCAAAAGTAAATTTTCTCTAAGTTTGTGTGGGTCAGATTTTCATTCATGGGGTGAGAAGCTGAAAAGCGATGACTCAAAACAAAGCGTGGATGCTAAAGGCTTGCAATGAATGCAGAATTGTTTGGTGAGCGGCCTCATTATCTCCAGCCTACTGGGCTATACAGCCTCAGATGAAAAGTCTTGTGCTCCCATTTTTTGGGTTAGGTTTTTTTTTTCTTTTTTTTGTTTAAACAGTGTCTGACTTAAGATTTGGAAAGTGGAACTGAAAGTCGAGAGCTTAAGGTTTCATTTTTGTTTTCCTTAATGATAGATTTGGCACTTTTTTCTGAAAATGAGAGCGCTTCTCATTTTAGGCTTGTAAAGCTATCTTTTTAAGTTCCAGTCTTGAACGTCTTGTCCATGATGTTTTTCTGCCATGTCCCAAACGGAAGAAATAATAAAAACATTAAAATTGTTAACTGTTTCTAAATGCTGATATGTAGCCTTTTTATCCGTGGTTAATGTTTAGGAGAGGAAAGAGGGAATGGTTTTAAATACTATCATATCTGCTGTGTTTGTAGAAAGAATTAATTCATTTTTCCTTTTGCAGTTCCTGAAAACCACCCCATTATTTGGGGAGTAGAAGCGATGTTACGGAGGATTGTATTTTCAGAAAGGCAAAATAAAATATAGAATGATAAATATATGAAACGATGTAAGCTCACTGAGAGTGGCTATAGACCAGTGGCTGTGCAGTGACCAGATAATAAGGCTATTTTATTTAAAGAAAGGAGCTTGTATACATCTGTGCACACCAAATCAAGGCTCCTCTTCTGATTATCTGTTTCTACGTTTTTCTGTCCTGTTTTTCAAATGTAGAGCCAGTTCCTTTTAAAAATAATTAAATAGAAAATTGACTTCCGAAAGGTTTGGCTAGCTTATGTATGTCTTGGCAACAGGAAGGGTCTGATTTTTAGGGATGGCAAAAATCTCAGACCAAAATGCTTGAAGTTAGTATTTATAAAAGTGAATGCTAAAAAAGATTCAATTTCTAAACCATCATCGCAGAATAGTAGCGTGACTGACCCCTACCCATCTCTACTCTTTGCTAGAGTTTGGTATAGCATTTGATGTGCATAACTCACCCTTCCTTGCATCTCTTCCATCTGTCTTCCCATTTTCCTGGAACTCTCTGAACACCTTGAGTTTCTCTGAGGTAAAGTGGCGAACACCGTGATGAATTTTGGGGGTTGATGACAGAGATTGCTGTCTAGGCTGTAGGTCATGCAGAATTTTCATCTGTGTTGGCATGGTCCCCTTGTGGCACCAGCTGTCCTCTGCCACCTGGTTTTGTTTCCTTTGTGGTTTCAGATACTATTTGAGGTTCAGAGGCAAGACAGAAAGAATTTATTTCCATGTGGCTTTTATCATTTGTCCCATATGTGAATTGTGGCATCATCTACCTTCACATTCTGCACTATTCTGAGGCACCTTTAGAGACCACAAGGAGATGACTGGGTAAAAAGACCAGACGTACTGGAAGCCTTGTATAGGTCGTTAAATAATGCGGTGTTTGAGGGCAGCTGGAAAGCAAACTTAAGGCAGCAAAGTGAAGTGACTTAATTCATAAACAGGATCTGTGCTTTTCTGTTCTGTATAGACTGTAATGTAATATATCTATCACCTTATGTTCTGAGACAAATAGGTACATCAAGACCATATGCAATAACATGGGTTCCAAAATAAATTAGAGCATCACTAATGGAGGATAGTGTACAATCATGTCGTGAACAACTAAATCTACCCTGAAGAGGTCTTCAAAGTGCAAAAAGGCAATACACAATGTCAGAGGGCGGCTGAGAGCACGGTGTGGAAGTGGTTACCCTAGGGATGCATGAAGTATGTGACCTCCCGTTTATGTGATCTGTTTTGGGTACCAGAGAACATGCATCAGTTTTGGATATGGATGTTTTCATCCATGAACATTTTGGGTTGGTTTTTTTTTTTTTCCCTTTCCAGGTGTATTAACTAGGTGACAACTGGTAGATCAGTGAGGTGGGCAAATAAACATACTTGGTGGTCCTGTAGATCTGAGAGTACTCTGGTAATTCAGTCTTCCTCTTGACATTGGTCAGAGGTAAGCCTGGTTGTGCTGCAGGGGATTAGTTCTAGTAATATCTTTAGGACTGCAGCAAAAAGGACATAAAAAAGCAAACAAACAAAAACACATGCATTGGCCCCAAAGGGCACATTGTAGCCCATATTAGAGTCTTAACTTTTATATTTTTATAAAAGTTAACTATATATCTTGAAAAATCCAGTTAGTCTTCATTCTGAACACAGTGGTGCTTTACCAGCACAAAACGTACCATTGTCTGAAGCTGCACTCCCTTGCCTCTGCCTCTCCGCAGCAGCCATACCGCTTGAAATGAACAGTGTTACATCCCGCTGTTTGAAGCGAAGCCTGCTTAAAGCCATCCTTCCCATAAGCGAAATCGGCTGCTTAGTCCTCCCCCTCCTTGCTGCAGGGAATTAGGACTTCCAACAAGAAGTTAATTACTTGGTCCTCTTCTGGAGAGGATGGTGCTGCTGGGATTTCCGCTGCTCGCTGAGCAGCCCCGTCTGAGCAAAAAAGGAAAACCATGGCAGCAGCGGGGACTCTAGGTATCATTTCACCCTCCCGAGGTGAAACGTTGTGTGTGGAAGACTTGTAGAAGCTGTTAGATAAGGTAAAACCAATACCATGGAAGTGCGGCTTTTTCCCCAACTCCACCATCCCTGGCACTGTGGTTTTCCCTCCCCCCGTTACAGCTGACTTTATTTAAAGTGTATTTCAGTCGTGCAGTTCATTTTTGCACGCTGATAAACCTTAACAAGCAGCTTGCTCCGTTAAAATGTCTGGGGTTATGTTTTATTTCATTACTCCTCTTGGCGAGAACGTGTAGATCTGCACGGTGCTGTTCGGAGATCCTTGATGCATCGAAAAACATGTTGTGGGAAGTCAGAATGTTATCCTCTGGGGCATAGCAATGACTGCCTTCCAGACTGTTCACAATTTTGTTTTTCCTAGCAAGATTAATAAATACTTACTTTTTTAGGATGCTGATGTTAAATATATTTCATGTACTCTGTGACGCTGATAGGGGCTTCCTGATACGTTCATTAAAAAAAAAAGAAAAAAAAGCAATGTCCCAGGAACTTTGGGAGTAGTCAGTGGTCTGTGGGTTCTTGAGTATTTCTGAACTAGAGTAAATATTCAGTAACAGAGCAGTGAAAGGCTAGGACATGCAATGCGAACTCATTGAAACGTATTTTTATATACCTTCTCTTAGTTTGTTTCTTGCTTTGGCTTGATTATTCTTAACAACTCTATCTCAAGTTACAGTAGGATTTCTAAATAAAAATAGAAGTAAGGTAGTACATATTTAACAGAGCCATATTTGTCAGAGAGGAACCAGTTGCTTTCTTTAGGACTGCTCAGCTGGAAGCGTAGAAACAAAGCAGCACATAATCTCCAGCTAAACCCTGCGTTGAAAGCTGATGTATGACCTTCAGGTTGATGTCCATGGTGGACTACAGTACATGTGCAAAGCTCTGTTCCTGCCTGCCCCAGCTCTGTCACAGCTGCAAAATTACAGCTTTTTATGGTAGTCTAAAGTGAAAAAATTCACTCCTGCTAGTGTGCAGATTAGAAAGAGAAGGGATTGCGTATACGACCTGCTGCCATACTTGGCAATGGAAATAAATACCAGACTGCCCTCAGTGTCATGGTACTTTTGTGGCAATCTGAGCAGTTTAGGATACAATTGCACAAACAAGTTGTTGTAACTATACTTAAAAAAAAAAATCAGAAAAACATAATTTAAGATGCTGAAGTGTTGCTCTAATGTGCAGATTCTATAGGATCTGATAGGAGAGCTTTCTATGGAAAATACTGCTCTTCGTGTAACATTTGGTCTAGGCTTGTGTACAAGACTTTGGTTTTTATGGAGAAAGATTTTAAACAAATATCCCTTTTGTAGAAAATACTTCTGTCCTGACTTTGTGGTCATACTCAATGAGAATCCCTTAATTTTCTGTGCAGCAGGACTGCAAGCTTGAGCAGTACAAAACAGTTTGTAAAGAGGATCCACTTTCTTGTAAACCAACTACATTATAAATAGAGGCAAGGTGTTGGCTACTCTTCAGCAGCACTTTTTCGGGCAAACCTTGCCAAAAGAGAAAATCAAGTGGGCCTTTCAGTAAGAGCAGCACATCATACTTTTATCTGAATTATTCATGAAGAAACACACCCAGATTATCCATGGCATATGTGTGCATGTATTCAGATTTAGCCTTGAGGAAATTTGCTGACCTAAACATGGGAGTGGAGTGGGAGCAAGGCAACGTGATTAAAGCCAGCTCAGAAGGAGTGGGTTTACATCTGGCACTGCGCCTCGAATTCCCTGTCTGCTTAGTGCTAGGGAGAACTAAAAATAATATCTGCAGTTTAGCGGGGTGGCATGAAGTTTACAAAATGAATACATTTCCTCCACAGTGACCTTCTGTCTGCAAAAACACCACAGAAGGCAGTGTAAAAAAATTATATAGAGCACATCAATTGATCTCTATGAATGCTGTTTTGTTTTGTTTTGGTTTTTTTCCTTTGCTCAATATGCAGGTTGTCCTTAAAATATACAGCATCACAGTTGGGAGTGTGAGAAATGTGGAGACCAGCCCAGACTACTAGGTTAATGAGCTTGATGTTTCTTTATGTAACCAAATATTTTGTTTCTGTGTGTTCACCCACTGTACTGCACTTCATCTGTTTTACTTAATATCATACGCTTGCTGCTTGTTGTTGTTGTATGGGAATGTGAAAGGGAACTTTCTGGTTTTAGTGAAAATTATAGGTTAAAACTTCAGCAATCCTTTTTAACGATACCATCAATAGTAAGCTGAACAGATGCTTAGCCATAGTGCCATTTTATTTCTTAACTGAGTCTAAATTTTTTCAGATTTGACAACCTATTTGATATGCATCTGCTATGAGTTCTCACACGACCACCATAAAAAGGTCAGATTTTGAGAAGATTATTAATACTTGATTTCTGCAGCACAACAGAGTGGATGCTTCAGCTGAATTCTGTTACTTCTGGAAATGTCAACCTCAGGCGAGCCAGGGATGTATACATATAGGTTGCCATTTATTACCTATCAGGTCATGCATCACATTATAAACTGGAATATCATTGGCATAATAGGAAAGCTTAACTTGAAGCTTCATTCTGATACTTTTCTTCAACACGGCAGTGCTAATTCTTTGTTTTCCAAACCAGCCTATAATTTTGGATGGGTTTTAGCTATTTAGTCCTGCTGTTAGGCTTTGCAATTGTACCATTAGGTTTTCATACGCATAGTATACCACCACCTGAAAAACTCCCGCAGAGTTCCACTGGCTTTCACGCTCATTTTGCAAATTTGAAAATTCTTGCTGTAGCTCTGTGGGAAGCTCAGAATGCTTTACGGAGTCCCACAGATTGTTGCCATCCTTGTAGAAACACAGCACCCGGCTCATGCATGCCTACACAGCCATGTACATAATAGTTAACACCTAATAAGATAAAAACACACTGATAAAATGCTCAACTCTGCTGTATATTTTAGCCTTTTATGTAATGATTTGTAGCATGCTTGCATCTATTTCACGCTTTTGAGTGGGATTACTGATATCAAGTAATCCCAGGTAGGGTGTAACGTTTAAACTTAGGATCACCTGAGTTTCTTTACAGAAAGTTCAAGCTTTATTTCTGTGTGCTATTCTTCTTTCCAACCGTTATAGAGTATTTAAGTCTGTTACCTATGTAACATATAGAAAATACTTCCTTTCAACCCTGTACTGTGCCAGTTTGTTGGGAATAAAGAGTAGGCTTCATGGTGTCCTGTTACAGAGGTCAATTAATTCACTTGAGGGTACTGCTGCCACGTGGGCTCCCCAGCCACGTTACCGAGAGCGGCGTGCATAAATTGTAATGGATCACTGCTCCCGGAAGGGCTGCTGTTATGTACTCACAAGAGCCCTGCATGGAACTATGCAGGGTCTGCTTCATGCTTTCATCCCGGGCTTTTAATTGCTTTGGGTTGGTTTCAGGGGACTATTCAGTCAACAACTTAAGACTCTGTTCAGAGAGTCTTAAATAGGAACCAAGTCACACAAGTCGTTCTGCCCAGATTGCACAGCATTTTCCTATAGGATCACCAGCTGCTAGAAGATCGTACCGCTTTATTGGTCTGTAGCACATTTGGGGTTTTATACTGCTTTAAGTATCATCCTACCATCAAATATAGCAGTCTCTTGCTATTACTGTGTCATAAAAATAATAGTTTTGAAGTTTCTTGTTTCTACTAGTACTGTTCTTATTACAATGTCAAAATATCTTTCAGCTCAGTTGAATAAGCAGGTGGATAAGGATGTGACAGGTTTCTGATTCAGTACGTGGTGCTACTGTCATTTGGAGCCCTGCAGAGACCTAAGAAAACATAACAATTTTTCTTGGCATGTAGATTTGCTGGCCCTGTTTGTTGTACACACCGGGAGCGTTCATCCAGGGGAATGCATTTCTTAAAGGGATGTTTTCTCTGCCTGCATTTCTGATGCCTGCAAATGACACAGTGAAGTCAGGGTTTAGGAACCGCGACATGAAGATAATGGGGAATCTGGTACAGAAATCAGAGCTGCCCACAAAACAGTGAAGAACACAGATCACTGCGAGATCCCTTACTGCTTGTCAACAGATGCATTAGTTTTCAAATTTGCAGGCTTTTCCAATCTTTTTACCATATGTGTATGCAGGGCTACTGGTTATTATTTTCTCATGTCATGTCTCTTGCTCTTCCGTTTTTCTCAGCTCCTTGAAATTTTCCCAATCCAGGATTATAATCCATTTTTTGCAGGAGTTGTCTGTACTGCGTGCAGTACTGTTAACTGTGAAAAGTCATGATTCTGACCATAGGAAAAAAGATAATAATCCCTTTCCCCCCACTGCTTCCCACAAGCCTGCTGGCCCCAAATTAAAACTTTAAAGAAAAAAAGCCATTTGTTCTTTTGATTGCATGTTGCCAGGAGCTGAGCTTTTCAGATACAGCTATCAGGATTATAAAAAATTTAATTTTATTCCTTTTCTCATATTGCTAGTTCCAAGTTTCAACATTTTAGAAATATCACCAAGACTAACTCCTCTCTCTTTTTTTTTTTTTTTTTTTTTTTGCCATTAACCTTTTTTTTTGTTAATGTATGTTTTGGTAACAGTTGTTTATTGAATGAAAACTTGAACAGAAAATTTTATGTAAAAATAAGCATGCATGAGGATCATTTCAATTTTAATAGAGCTATTCTAATGTTTTTACTTACTCAGAGTTCCTTTGTATTTAAAATTTGGTTTCACCTTCACGCCCTTTTTTAAAAACACATGACCTGGCACATGTTTATTTTTAAGTCAAGACTGCATATGGCCGATGAGAAGTGAAAGTTAGCTTCCTTGGTGATCGAGGCAGTCGTATCGTGTTTCAGAAAGAAAGTATGAGTAAAAAAAAAAACCAAAAGCAAACAAACTAAAAAAACCCAACGCTGCTATGGAGGGAAAGGATGCTGTGCTGTATGGTAAAAGGCTGTTATACTAGGAAGGTACTCCTGGAGCATGACGTGAACAGCTGAGGCATTTATAACCGGTACTGAGACAAATTGCTGCTGAAGGATGCTTGTTATTGCATCGCTGCTGCTACAGCTGGTAGATTGCCTAGTTAAGAGCAAAGTAAACCTGGGCCCGGTAAGGACTGCTGTGAAAAAGTACACTCCAGATAAGCGTACTTTAATCTCTGAAATGTTTAATTGGTTCAGCAGCATTTTCTAGTGCCTGAAGTTTTCAAACGTGCAAACATATTCATGATGTTGACATAATTACCGATTTCTAGTTTATTCTTCTGCATGAATCTGCTAGAAATAGTAGTGGAGGACACTTTCTTTTTTTACTGTTAGTACAGTTATAGTCCATATATCAAATTACAAAGTTAATACCTGTCCTTGACAGTGTCCTGACTATTACTTCTTTGCATCTTAATGTAGTACAAGGCTGCTGTTCTAGGTCACTATGCTGATCTTGTATGTATTTAATGAGGTTTGAATGCGTTTAATATAAGCCTCAGAATATGCTCTCCCTGCAACTATGTAAAATTATCCTCTCAAAAATTTGTGTTCAGTTTGTGGTCTTTGAAGATTATCTCTGTTGGAAGATTGTTTTGACAGATTAGTTGTTGATAATGATTTTTTTAAAGCACGTTTAACTCCTTATGATAGGCATTCTGGTAACTATCAGTCAAATATTTTCATATATAAGATACTGTTTGAAACTTGATTGGAAGACGAAGAGGGTTTTGCCTCCCAGCTCCCAAATGCTGTTTTCCGAGCAAGCAGACTCAAAACTGAGCATCAAGAATAACTCACAAGCCCCTGCCCCGGTGCACCGTGGCAAGGGTGAGAAGGTAGAGTTTTTAACAAGCCCTCAGTTCTTTCACTGGTCTTAAAGAAGCCGGCAAGTTCACAGGGACTTGAAACTGTATATTACAAAATTTCAGAGTGCTATTTCCGAGACGGTGCGGCAGCGCAGGTTAAAGCGAAGGGGAAAAGAGGGAGCAATTCCCCTTCTCCATGAGGGAATTGTAACGCTTCCATGGGAGTGCTTGCGGCCTGCTGGAGGAATGATTAGTGGCAGCTTGGAGGAAGGGGACGCTTCTGGTGTCCTGTGTGATAATCAGGCTCCTGAGTAATTAACCAGTGACTGACAAATACATTCCTTCCACTTCTTGAATCATGTTATTTCTAACACCAAGCATGTTTAGTTGCTTACAGGTGTGGCATTACAACTTTACAGGCTAAATAACTGTCTAAATACCTTCTTGGGTGTCATACCCCCCATTAGCCATGTAACCTCTTGTCTCTTTTCCTTTTGGTGCTGTTTTTCCTCTTGGCTCTATTTTTTTTACCCATCTTGGATGGTGGTTGATCAGAAGGGTTTAACGTCATGGTTATTAATTTGGTTTTCTGCTTTACTGAAACCTGCGTAGTTTGAATATAGTAACATGAAGGAAAGAAAAAACCAAAATGCAGTAGTAATTTATTCAAGTAAATTACTTCTAGGCCCTCACAGATTCAAGTACCATAGAGAGCCAGACCCTTGTCCATGTCTTTTGACTTGGGGGCTCAGAGTGCTACGATAGGTCTTCATCACCCATTTCATCCAGTCGCTTCTTTCTGTCAACCTGGATGATCTCAGTCTGTAGCAGCAGCGTATATGACAGTATACATCAGTGCATACCTCTTGCTCCAGCCCACAGAGTATAAACTAACAGATGGCACCAGCTAAGGAAAGAGAAGATATTAACTACATCAAAATATTGCGTATTTTAAAGGGTGCTGTTGCATGAAAATGTGTTTGAATAGCTCAAGCATGGAAATTCCATTCATAAAAGTATTATTTCTCTGTGCACTGCGGGATTTTTTTGTAGGTTGGAAATAAATTTATCTAATTAGACTAGATATAATCTCTTAGAGATGAGTAAATTTAAAAGAAAGTACTGATTGTGTGGGGGTTGTTGACTTTATGTGCAGAATGCTTATTAGGACTATAAAAAAGATCAGATATTTTCAGGAACAGATTGAGTCACTAGCAATGTTCAATAGTCCGGATTAACAAAAATGCCTCTCTCAAGTCTTTGGGGAGCTCTAATGCTTGTGTATTTCTCCAGCTTTTCTGTGAAGGATGATTTTGTCTCAGTAAAATTTCCCTGCGGCTTCTGCCATTATTATATTCTCTCAAGCCTAAGTGACTTTCACTTTGCCATTTCAGGTTCTGAATATCTAATGTTTATATACGAGAATTGCATCTTTCATTGTGCACCCCAAGAATTCCCCAATGCAATGGTATAAAGCAGAAACATCCATGCCTCGCAAGAAACTATACACGTGAACATCTAGACCTTGTAAAGTAATTTGGATGTGATCAAGCATAACTGAATTTTTCTAGCTGGTTCTGCAGTTTCACATAAAGGAATCTGCAAATATGGTACTGATGGCTGCTTTGAACAACATGAGTCCTGTTTCAGCAAATGTCGACCTCCTGTTTGTGGGACTGATCCTCTTAAGATGTCCAGCTCTCTCTATATTATGTAAATAAGTTCCTTTCCTATAAGCCTTTCCTTCTAGATCCCCAGCTGAGAACATGCAGCAGGGATCATATATGTGATTTCTAATAAAGTACCTTACTTCAGGTTATTTCCCAGCTTGCAAACAGCCTTTCTCTGTGACCTTGCAGTCATGCTGCCTGCTTGTGAGCCGCAGTTCCTGGTTGAACTCGGGACACCATTGCCCAGTGTTACAGCTGGGCTGGCACAAAAATGCCAGTTACTGCACAGAACTACATTATTCTGCTACTCTCTGTACGCTTAAATACTTAAAGTGATGATTCTTTCCAAGCTTATTTCTAAAGGCGCAGGCCTTTCAGGTGTTCTTGGACAAGCCTAGCTCACTTCAGGGAGTTGGCTCACGTGTATGAATTTTCCAGAAATTGGCTGCAAGCCCAAAATTTGACTGGGAGGGTTAATCTGAAGAGCACCATATTTAGGTCTTGTTTCCACATGAAAGGTTTTTGTAAATTTTGGTTTTTACCAAGACCTTTACAAATGTTCTTTTACTTATTTCTTAGCTGGTTTGAAAGATGCTTTAATAGGAAAGTATCTAGGATGTCACCTATCCTCTTCCAGCAGGCACACTTCACTTTACTATGAAGTATCAACTTTAAATAATTGCAAAATATTCTAAAAAGAAGCTGTTACTTGTTTTGCCACAAACTCAGGTACTCAAGAACCTGCTATTGGATCTTTCTTCCAAATACTTTTTTTAGTAGATTGCAGTTTTACGTGATCTTCTGATAACTTTGGGGTCCGTTGGAAAAAGCAGTTTTATTAGAGGTATGCCGTAGACGTTAACAGTGAGGGCATTGCTCTTTCACAAAGTCCCTTTTTTGATTGCAGGAGCCCCTGTAGATGGCAGAAGGTACAAAAAGTCTGTAGAAAATAAGCTGGCGACAGTTTCTTGTATATTTATTATTTTTACCAAACGTTACAAATATTTTGTATTGTACATTGATATCCTTATTAACTGCTTCAATGGGTTTTCTGAGCTACTTGTTACTATAGGATCTGAATGTTTTACAAAAGCATGATTAAATTTATTTTCACATTTGTGAGAGAAGGGAAGAGGTGTCTTAATTTGGAAAAAAAAAAAAATTTAGAACCCCAGGAAGGGATTTTTAACCGGATAGAAATAGAAAATACCTATTACTTGAATGCTCAATTTAGGGTGTTTAGGAACTGTCTTGTCAGAATAGTAGATATATTCAGACCTCATACCGGCTTCTGTTCCAGCTGTAACTTCCCAGCCTTCCAGCTCATCAGACTCCAGGACCTTAAATCAGTCATTCGGACACTGAGAAGCGCACGAAGCGTTGGACACTGAAGCGAAGTTTAAGCACTTTGCCTAGCACCACGGGAGATCACAGTGGTAGAAGAGTGACGATCTCCTCTGCTACAGTTTATCTTCTGTAACTACAAAGTCATCCTCCTTTTCTGATTCCTGTTCCTCGGGCCATGTATGACAAATATTCTTATAAATGGAGCAGGCGGACTGTCTTCCACTGCAGTTCTGGTTTGTTTTCGGATCATGTCCTTTTTTGATGTGAATGAGCCAGGGGTCTTGTGGAGAGAAAAAAGCATTGGTCTTTAACCACAAAAATTGTCAAGAACCTCACTATATCCACTGCAAATTTCTGTTCCTTTTGTGCTAAGTGGATAACTGATGGCAATAGAAGACTCATCCTCCAATGCTAATGGAAAAAAAAAAAGAGACATTGTTAATTTTTCCCAGACATTTACTGAGAGAAAATGTTTTGGATGCTGGAGTGAGAATTATAGTGGGTACTAAATTCTGCATTCTGCTTCCAGCTCATCTTTGCCTAGTCTTGTTCCTTTGCCATAGCAGCTCCTTCCCAGTTTCTGGGCTGCCGCCGCCGTGCTCATTTGCACTCAATGTGACTCTAACTTCTCGGGTCTTTTTCTGATCTCTGTCTTTTTGTCATTTTTTTTGCATTGGCAGTCCCTGGTCTGACACAGGTCCTCATCAATCCCTCTTGCTTGCTTTTACCTTGTTCCTTCTGTCATGTGTTTGGCTGCAGTCCCTGTTACTCTTTCAGCTCCCCCTGCAGTTCTTTCTCTTCTCTCAATCCTCTCTGGTCCCTGTCTTTCCTTCTTTCCCCTTCCTTGCTTGTTATCTGAACTCAGTCTTTCCTTCCCACTCCTGAATTGGTGGACTCAGTCACATTGCAAATCCACTGTGAGCTGTGTTTGCAGGCAGAAATTGCTAAAGGTTGAAAGTATTTTCAGGGTCTGATTAGCATCCAGGGAATGTGACCACTTTATATATACATTTATTACCAGATACCTGTTAGCCAACATTTTGCAGAGATTTATAATTTGGATAGATTTTGGGGGAGACAAGAATCTCAGATTATACGCAAAGACCAAATTGAAGAGTTTGCATATACCTTGGAAGAGTTGCTTGTGGTGATTTTTTTTTTTTTTTAAACAGGAGCCAAATCCCAAAGGAAAGTATAATATAATAGTTCAGTAACTGAGCTATTTTGAAGTTGTAAGTCCAGAAAGCTTGGCAAAGTTGTGATCTAAAACCAGAGCCTTGTAGCATGAATTGTGGGCTTACCTGAGCATCCTTTCATTGCAGGAGACATAAGCAGCCTTTATTTTAAAAGTGTCGATTGGGGAAAAAACAATCCAAAGTGATGCTGTTCCATAGAGGAATGGGCATCATTTTACATTGTCAAATGTGTCATCAAGTTTTTCATATGGGTTTTCTGTGTGTGTGTGTGTGTGTGTGTGTCTCCTTCTGTAAGAAGTTTTCAGCTCAGAAGTGATGAGAATTTTACCAAAAATGTGAGGGGGAAAAAAAGAAATCAAGCTGAACATGTTATGAATTAATTTAGTCTCAGACATGGGTATGTGGAAATAAGCGATTACGTATGTTAAAAACACACTCAGATTTAACATAGTGAATGTTTCTCTTTTTGTGCTTGACGTTATAATAGAAGAGACAGCATTTTGAAAGGGATTAGAAGAAATTAAAGCCCTACGGGTTCCTGTTATTACTTTGAACTTTAGACAAAGATTTCCATCTCTAACATCAAACTGGTGCTAATACTCATTAGTAAAGGGTTCCATCTTTCCCTGGCTGGTGCTTACAAGTCTATATTACAGAATGATAAAGCTGTATTTGAAATTCTGCTGGTCACTAAAATCAATTGAAAGCTCAACTCCTTCACAGAAGAACGTCCGTCCCATGGACGCAGATTAAATAGGGTCAGAATTTCAGCTTGTTCTACAATACAAATGCTAAATGTGAGGTGGATCTCCAGAAGGAGTTGAACAGATGAGAGGGTGGGTAACATGCCTTTTTGGCCTCTCGTTGGAGCCCAGGTTTCTGATGCTGGTTGTCTGAGTAGAGCAGCAGTTTACCCTAATCCAAGCCAAGATGAGGTATATTTTCTCAGATGTGGGAAAGAGGCATGTGCTCACACCTTATCAACTGGTGCTAGATATGGCAGGGTTACTCCCTGTGTGTGAAAACAAGAAAGGGGGGAAAATCCACTACGCTGCTTTTTTTTTTTTTTCACTTAAAACACAATTTTTTGATACTGAAATCTACAGACGCCTTTTGTATTTTGAAAATACAAAAGATACAAGTTGTTCTTAAATGCAGTGGAGAGAGGACCTTTTCCTTTGAACTCACCAGGGCGTCAGACCTTCGTGACCTAAGAACTGCAGATTTGGTGGGCAGCTGGTTAGCTACAGGGGTGTTAGTGCCTGACGTCTCAAACATTCAGCTTTCTGCAAGCAGCATAGTTCTGCTGCTGCTGAAATTTGCCTGTTTAGAAGCCTTGTTTCCATTAATGTTTTACAAGAACGGTGTGTTTTCTGATGTATTTTAAGCACCGGAGCACTGTAGTTTCCCTCCAGATGGACTGACAGACCAGCAAGAGGAACTAGAGAGGAACCCTAGTCTTTGGGGGTAGGAGAGGCTCTAAAAATGGAGATTTCTTTTTGAGATCATCTTCAGGCAGGACGGAAGGTGGTGATGCTGTTATCCGACCCTTTTCCCAGTCTCTCCTATTCTTATTTCTGAACAAACGCCAAGGGACAGAGCATCTTCCTGGCACAGCAGTATTAGGGTTATGAAGAAGTAAACCTCAGCAGACCTGTTGGTCATCCCTTGTACCTTAAGAGTAGACAGTAAAGACAGAGTACTCGGACTATATATTGTACGCAGTCTGGAGAACTGGTGAAACCCATGCGTGTGAGGTCCAGTGCTGAGCCTGCTTCCGAAATAAGAGAGCCCTAAAGAGATGCTTTTCAGGTCACAGTAAAACTAGGAGGTAATTGCACGGCTTAGCCGTAAGCATGTTGAGCCAGGAGCATGATAAAGTTCCCCTGATGTTATGGAAAAGGTCGATGAAAATACAATAGATTTTCATAATATTTCAAAACAGTCAAAACTGGTAAATTAGAGATGCTAGGAGAGTTAATGAATCCCCTACACAGTTCAGTAAAAGTAATTTCATTTTAAAGAGAAAGGCCTTCCAATAGCATTAAAAGTAATTTCACAGCTTAAATGAATTCAGTCATGCCTCTGTAGTAAAGAGTGCATTACCCTTTTTATTACCGTCTGTGAAAACTGCTCTTAGCGACATTTGAATTCGAGACACGATGGTTAGACTGGTCTGTGCATAGTTGAAAGCGATTGATCTCATTTTTGAGAAGATATTTCCTAATAAATACATCTGTTTATCAAATAGCGTTTCAGAAGGGAAATGATTACTCATTTACTGAATTTAAAGGGCAGCTTTTTATAGCCTAACTTTTAGTAATTGCTCCAAAAATGCAGCACCTACTTTTTAGAATATGTTAACATGTATTAAGGGCAGATATGACTCTGAGAGGAAAAGTCTGTCAGCTCTTAAAAGATCTCCATTTATCTAAATGTAAAATTCCCTGATATCCATTTGAGACGGATACTGAATATTTTGAAACAATTTTTTATCATTTCCTCAGATTTCCTCAGGTTTTCAGTGATTGTAACACCTAGATTACCTGTAAAGACAGGGGTAATCTGTCTGCACGTACTTCAGTTTCCATTTGAAGTTTCCAGCTATATTTATTGGTAACGGCTGCTTGGTCTCTTTTCATTCTCATCATAGAGTAGACAAACTGTAACGTTTTTTAATCGCTATCAGGTATTTCTGAATTTGAAACAGTCAGTTTGGAGAGGCTGAATTTGAGGCAGAAGCAAATTTGATGCCCTGTATCCATTCAGTATTACAAACTTGTTTAATAGGTTTAAAATAAACAGATTTTATTTTTAAGTATGAGCTAAGATGCAAAGATCAAAATTCTTTGCCTACTATGGGCTGAGGCAAATGGGCCTGACACGGACAGAGGACTGTTAAAATACGTAACGGTTTAAATGGACAATATTGTGGACCATATACTTTATTTTAGAATTAGGCTTTACAGAAACAGCTGATTTTACTTGATGTCTGTTGTTAACACGCCTTTTCTATCAAGTGGAGTTTATCATGTGCCTTTACAGGTCCAGCTGAGTTTCACTTGAAAATAATTTTAAAAAATCTAACCTAACTAGATGCAAACAGTAAAAATTCAGAAATAAGCTGAAATGTAATTCTCACAGAGAGTGCATCATGGAGTCTGACTTCTTTTTGACATAATGCTGCAAAGAGTGAGCACTGTATAAAAAAACCCAAAAAACCCCAAAATAACAAAATACAAACTCGATGGAGGACAGTCCTTCAGTCTTCCTAGCTTTTGAAGAAGGTTGGACTTGTGCTGTGGAGCATGTCCCTTTATGTCAAGATGGCACGGTAGCTTCAGTCCTGCATCCAGCCAGCATCCAGAGCACCGTATCCTCACCCTTTCAGCAAGAATCTTGCCGCTGACTGGGAACAAAAATTGTCATGAGTCTCATTTCTGGATATTTTTTTTTTATGTATATATATACATGCCCCAACTGTGGCATATGAAGAGAGGAGACATTTCATTCATTAAGACTCCTTCAAAATGATGGCCTTTTTTTGAGACTGTTAATGAGCTGGTGAGGTTTAGAAACCTTTGGAACAGACTATGTGATGGGAGCGGTTGAGTGTTCTACACTTACCAGCACGTCGTTTGAATTAGGATTGCAACAGGAGGGAAGTTTCCATGAAGATTGCCTCACACACCCGGCAGAATACCAGTCTATTTTAGTTGCTCAGTACAAGTTTTATATAGCTTTAATGTAAGTTGAGCAAAATTGTACTGTTTTGCACAAATGATGCTAGTCTAGTTTTCAAATCAAAGGTGGGTGTCAGATTTGTCTTTACAAGGAGAAATCCACAGGGATTGTTTCTTGATGTCAGGAAATGAACTAGCTTCTTAGTTGGTACTTGTAATACGGGAGAGACCAGGAATGTTCTTCAGCTCATGATTCTGCTTTACTCTGTCCATGGCACAAGGTCTGAGTTCACACCACCTCCTACATCCTTTTTTTTCATTAGACATAGAGCCCCCAGAGCAGGAGGAGAGCTACGCTGCACCCCAGAAGACGCCTCAGTCTGAAGACCAAGTCTTCCTCATTGTTCAAAGGGCATCATGGAACAAATCCACCTTGCAGAGTTAACGCTGCCGTATCAGAGCCGTTTGTTGTGTGCTACGGAAAAGGGTCAGAATCTGTCTTTGGAATCCGGGCATACCAAAATACATACCTTTCCCTCAGAAATTGGAATTGCTTTCTTATCAGCAAATTTTTTTCTTCTGCTTTCTGCCTGTTTTTGAAAGCAGATGTTTGGCAACCGACTGCTCCCAGACTGCCAGCGTAGAAAGATCCAAGCTACATCCCAGATCTGTTGGTTAGCTGGAGCTGATGCTGGTCCCCTGAGCACTGGTCCTGTCCTCTGAGCAATGAGTCAGAATATGAGAATTCCTGACATGCATTTCCTTAGGCCATCACTCGTATGTTACAATTGATTTTAAGAAGAAGTTACATATATTCTCGCTGCACAGTGATTTGAGGTCGACCATGTAGCACCTTCTGTTTTAGGGTTCCTAATCTGAACACAGTACTTTAGGCCTTTATTGGAAACACCAAAATACTTTTGTGGAACATAAACTCCAGGCAGTACGGACAAGTATTGTGTTATGCAAGAGCTATTTCTAATGTATTAAAGATTAACATCTATGTAGAAAGTTAATCAGGAATAAATATACTGTGCCGATAAGATAAAAATCACTCTCCATTTAATAATCAACCCTATTTTTAAGAGTTCCCAAATTAGATCTAAAATTTGGTATTTAGCCAGGCATTGGTCCATGGAGCAGTCAGAGAGGAATATAATATTTTTTAAGAATTATGTTGTTTACAGTGACTGACCTTTTTTCTTTGCATTTTCATCTTCGTTATTAAATAAAATTAAATCTGTTCTTTTACTTTTCCATTGTTGCACTTTTAGTTATAAGCACGAGTAATCATTCAGGCTGATGAAAATATTGATTAATCTCAAAATATTAAGTTAATTGAATTTGCAAATATTTATTAAAGGAAGCATAAACTTGCCTCAGATCTACTTGTTAAAAAACACTATTACTGATGCTTTTAGTTCTGAAGTCAATGCTTTAAAGTATGAGCTGTGCACTCCTGTTTTTTTTAGTGCATGTAGCATACTTTATTTTAGGTTAAACGTTTATTTTAAGCTAAAGCATGGGTTTAGATAATAAGTTCCAATACAGACACAGGTAACTCACTATGATAGTAACTGTAGTACTAAAGGTCTAGAATTAAAAAAAAACCATAAAATTACATATACAGAACAGTTTGTTCCACCAGTTAGCATGTCAAAAAAGATGACATTGCTGCTTGGACTGTGAAAATTTCAAGAACATTTTTTTCAAAAACTAAAAAAGATTAAATGGGGAAAAATTGGACTGAGAAAAAAAATAGTAGTATATTCCTAGGGATGAATTGAGACACTCAATTATTAGGGAGAAAAGAACCCATAATCTAAGGAAGCACTGACTGCAGTAGACATTCAAAAGAACCCATAATCTAAGGAAGCGCAGTAGGCAGTAGGCATTCTTTGAGATCTGTAGCATGTGTATAGGCTCAGAATCAAAGTCATTATTCATTTTGGAATATTAATTTGTATTTTGTGGTTCCTATGAATTGGGGTTCCCAATCTAAGTTTACATTTGACATAAAATACCATAAAAGCACATAAACCAGTAAGGAAATGATGAGCAGTAAGAACGCCAGTGATGCATTCTGAGTAGGCATTCTTTGAGATCTGTAGCATGTGTATAGGCTCAGAATCAAAGTCATTATTCATTTTGGAATATTAATTTGTATTTTGTGGTTCCTATGAATTGGGGTTCCCAATCTAAGTTTACATTTGACATAAAATACCATAAAAGCACATAAACCAGTAAGGAAATGATGAGCAGTAAGAACGCCAGTGATGCATTCTGAAGGGTTTTCTCTAAACACAACTCGAAAGCACGACCGTAAGATTTCCAAATACTTTTAAGTACTTTTGCAAGTGTCAAAGCTCTGAGATTCCACATGGTTTGTAACCAAAAGAAAAAAATCACATATAATCAGGGAAAGCACGGTGCAAGACGGCTGGGGTCTGCTGAACCTTTCTTTAGCTGCGTGTAGCATCTGACAGTACAGAAGTCATGGGTATGCTTATTTCTGGAGTTTACTGAAGCTCTCGGCATCTTTGCTTTATGATTAGCTATTACAAGTTCTCTCACAGTCAAAATAAGCTTCTAACCCTCGGAAGTGGAATAGGGGATTGTCATTTGTACTCCTGAGGTTTCTTGGAAGAGATTGAATGTAACCCTGCTCCTTAGCGTACATTAGAGAGGCTTTAGCGCTGGCCCAGAATGGTAGGACTTGCTTTCTCTCATGTGCAGCCTCCCTTAAATGCCAGAAAGTTTTGATCGCTTTCGTGATTTTTTTTCATCCTCCTGGACATACAATCTGGGCACTTCCAGGGCTACCTTTTCCCTCACCATTTAGATGTAAAAGAACACAACAGAAACTAGTTTGCGGAAGCAAATGGGGGTAGTGGGTACTGGGAAGCAGTGGCCCTGGGGACACTTTCTCTGTCCAGTACCAGCAAGAGAAGAGAAAACCACGGCGAGCACGTGTTACGTTGCTTACTACCCTCATCTATATTTTCCTGTCACAAGCCATAAGCTGCTGCTTCTTTGGAGGAGTGTGAAGTATTGGTAAGGATGTTACGAGAAAAATGCCTTCGGAGAGGCACTACGTCTTCACCTGGGGAAGGGGGAAAAAATGGTCAAATGTGGCATCGTTGGACTCTCTTCCCTTCGGACTCTCTTGCAGTGCAAAGGCAGTCTGCAAGGCTGTCCTTCTGTTTTGAAGTTCCTAATATTTCTAGCGGTAAGCAGGCTGTTGGCCGGGGTGTTTCAGTTTGTGTGTAATTTAAGCTGTTGTATTTTAATTGAAGGGGAAGGATGTCAGTTATTTAAGACTTCCTCCAGAGGTTTTCAGGAATTAAACTTGCTTTAACAGTGATGCTAATTGCACTGATAAAACATTTGCATCTCAGCAAAAACCTTAGCTAGCTATTTTGGATATATTTCTTGGACTGTTTCTCTCAGTTGCTTAACTTCCGTTTTACTTGTTCAAGGGCTGTCAGAAAGGTTCCCAAACTGGCTGAAGATGTCACATCAGCTAAATACATTGGAAGGTGGCTTGAAATTTTTAAAACCAAAATCCTATAAAATGGAGCTAACTGGTGAAGATGTTTCTGCTGTAGTCATTCAGTTGAAGTTATTTATACTTTGTCTGCTTCTATATTTAATTATGTTGCAATTTAAGTTCCAGTTGGAATACAGCTACATGATGACATATGATGCTTTTAAGCAATAACATTGTGCTATTCTTTCCTGGAAAAATTAGTATATCGGATAAATTATGCCATAGTTGACAGGCAGGATTAATTTTGACACTAAGCTTTAAAGCAATGTGGTTGGAAAAAAATTTAGCAGATGTGCATATTTGCTGAAGAATCTGGATTTGCAGATTATTACATGTGTTATGAATTGCAAATTAAGACTACTCGAAAGCTTCTCCACCTTCTGTGCCTGCAACTGTGTTCTTAGCCTCCATGATCTGAAAAGCTTTTCCCCTACTAGATTAGAAAATGCTAAAAGAGTAACTCTCAGCTTGGTTAGCTAGTTGTTTTGTAATGCAGTTCAATAGCCATAACTTGAGTAACGGCAAACTACAGAAGCATGTGTTTTGCTAGTTACCATTTAAAAAAAAGGCAAAAAAACATTTCTTTGAGAAAGGGAGAAAATTGTAAGCTTTTATGATGTCTGTTATAAGGCTTTTATTATAAAATAAACTTGAGTGTTTCTTAGGGGGAGACTGAACTGTTAGGGAGAAGAAGCACGTGCTGCAGAAGAGCTAGGCAAATGGCACCAGGAACTGCAAGAAACCACTTGGGAACAGCTGAAGGAGGGAGAGCAGTTGCAAGAGCTGTTCACGTCTAAGCTTGGGTATCCAGTGACCGATTTCACTGTGGCACTCCACAAGAAAGCTACAGACTAAGAGAAATCCAGACCTCTATTTACAAGAGGTGCTGACGTTCCCCAACTTTAACTATAAGCTTTTAGGGTGGTTTATAGTTTGCTGTATTTTACCACATTATTTCACATGTTCTTGTATTTCTGTAGGATGTGTCCCATGCATATTTTTTAAAAACTGCTAAATGGTTAAGCACTTTCCATCCAAGCTTATTTTTCTGAATGGGACAGGGCATCATCTTAAGACGTCTGTAGTCTTTTCTTTGTGTTGTAACTACAGCGGTGCTTTATCTCACCCTAAGTTGAAAAAATCATATCAGACAGGTCTTGAATAGCAGGTGCAAAAGCAAAATAACCAAACAGTGTAATTTAAATTAACTAAGGGCTTCAACTCACAGTTGCTGAATATTTGAAAAGGCTGATTAGCATTTTCATTAGATAATGGAAACTTTGGCATAGGTTTGTCCTTGGGAGGCAGTGACTGAGAAAATTAACACCTTCATCAGCCGACGTGTTCCTCGTGCATGGTCAAAGCCCTTGTATGTTTTGCAATTAACCAGGCATGTTCACATGTTTCTAATTGAGTTGTCAGTGCAGGGCAGGCGGCTCGTGGACCTGTTCTGCCTCCCAGTTCAGCAAGGTTGGCTGTGTTCAACCTGCAGGCTCTGCCCTCAGTTACCCTGATGGAACTCCAGACAAAATCTGCAGCTATAGGAAAACATAGTGCAATTGAAGGCAGAAGTTTATAGTTAGATTTTATTTGTCAGCAAAAAAGTACACCCCCCAAAAAAACCCCAACACAATAATACAGCTTGATTTTTAAATTTTAGGCTGAATTAGCAGAACCACCAATGGAACAAAAAAAATGGTTGGATTAAAAAAGGCAGGTTGTCACTGAAGTACCGGAAAGTAAACTCTCTCTGCCATTTTTACCCAGGCTTTATTTGGATTATCAGGGTGTTTTACTTCCTTCCTCCCTTCCTCATTTTAAGGAAAATCAGCTGAGACTTGAAGTATACAGTCTGGCAGTACAGACACCTACTGACGTAAAGATGGAACGGTTGTTGTATACAGATCCTACACATAGTTGATGCAGTGGCTGAAAAGCAGCAAAATCCTTGCCACCTAAGTATCTTTAAGCTGAATGGTCATAGTTGATCATTAAAAGTCCAGAGCATATTTGGGTTAGCTTTTAAAGAAGCTGGTCAGAACAAGACATCTCATGATTAGGCATGGGGTTATAAAGGCTCAGTAAAACAATACATAGGACAAGCAGAAATAATTGTAGGGTAAGGGCCTAAAATGCAAAGTGTTTGCAGTCAGATACTTCTTGATATGATGAAGCAATCAAACACCGCTCCTACTGCCTAAACGCAGGAGAGACAAAGTTGAAGCTAATCAAATTAGAAACAAGCATTTTAAGCAATCACAGTATTTTTAATTGTGTCCCCAAATCTGAAGTTTGCTTTCTAGAAAAGCAGGATAGAACGAAACTTACTTTTTTTAAACATTATTATAAGGTAATGACATCTGAACTGTCTCTCATCTGAGAGAGCTCATCAGAGCTGTTTGACCTTGTCACGTCAGTACAGAAAGGTAATTTTTTCAGTGTAAATTTCCTTTTCCCCAACTCTCGCAGTTAATCATCCTCAATTTTAAGTCTTTCTGCATGAACCTCTACACAGCAAGACTTTGATCATCCTCAATCTCTTGCTTGACAGTGTTAGAATTAGCCTAAGAAAACAACGTTTATTTTTGTAGGATTGTGGGGTTTTTTCCTATTGTAACCCATAAATTTGTCATAGTTGTTAAATTTCAGAAGTTGACACTAATTTGGGGGTTTTCTTTATAGAAACAGGTCCTGTCAAATCATCGTTTGTTAATCCATACTTAGCAAATAAAAATACACTAGTTGTGTTTTAAAATTAATCATCTTTTCCAAGCTAGAGTTTTCTGTACACTATATCTGTGAAATTATGAACAAGTATGTAGTAGCTCAGCCTTAAATGTTTCTTCAGGTCTGCTATACCTAACTTGGGATACTATAGTATCTATCCTATAGTAGCACAGATCTGTGGTCACAAAGTCGAGAAATAAAGAATGGGACAAGAGCCTATCAATACAAGATTGCATACTGCTTAGCAGGAAAACTTTAAGCACCCATGTAAGAGTTTACAAGAGTTAGATTTTGTGGAGCAGAGAGAAATTAATTCCTCTCTGCTCCACAAAGGAAAAAAGTTTTCCTAACAAGTGTGGCACAGCAACTTTTGCTGGTAATTAAATAGAAATATTCTAGCTTGATAGGCAGATTTTTAGAAAACATTGAGATTTGGTCATTGTAATTCATGAGTTTTTGTAGCACATTAGCTACACGTATCAAACAGGGCTGTAGGAGTAGCAGCAAGATTTTTTTTTTTTTTTAAGCAAATGAACACTAGGAGTACCTCTAGGAGGAAGTTATTCAGACTTGTCCAAGTAAAAGTAAATTCATATCTTATTGTTTAGAAGCACTTAAAAGCTCAAAAGACGAACTAAAGTAAAGGAGAGCTTAGTAATACACATATATGGCATATAATATTCTAAGAATATAAGGAGACCAGTTAAACAAAATTATCACCCTGGAAGAAAATTGAGGTCCGTTAGCATCACTGAACAACCAAGGCACAAGAGTTCTTACATCTTTACTGTACTAGCAAGACACAGTTGGAAATGATAGTATAGAATAAGTCAGGAAGACCCATGAGATTATAGCGTAAAAATCAGTATTTAAAAACATGCAAAGTATTATTCAGATTTAAACTCTTAAGTTTATTCTTAAACTAGAAAGTGGTAGTATATTTGATTTCATGATGACTTAAACCAGATTCTGGTTCTTACGTTAAATTTATTCCTGCTTCAATTTAGGAATGTAACAGTACGTATTATATCAATAAATTTTGAGACAAACTTCAGGAGCATCACTTTCTGGCTAGTTTATAACCACCAAACATTGAAAGTAATTTCACTTACAAAAACAAATAGTTGTATTTTGTATAGCTACTAGATCAGTGAACTAAAACATCGTATGTTTTCAGAATTAATTGTGACACCTAAAAAGCTAAATAAAAATCCTCATTTTAAGAGGAAAATAATGAAATAACTTCTTGAAGTACTACCTTAAGCAAACATCACTTGTAGTAAATATTTTATATAAGCCTTTGAATGTGGCATCAGGTGTTTTCTATGTAAAATCTTGGTCCCACCTCCTTAGTGCTCAGTTACCAGCATTCTTGTGGGGAAATAGAGTATGTAACATGAGTACACTTCTATGAAAAGGAACTCATCTATGTTAAGTTCTTACGTGTGTTTCAACGGAAACTTCTGGTGTCCTTTGGTATATTAGTAGATACAAAAGAACAGCTTTTGTAAAAGTAAGTTTTCTGTATTTCGTTTTCCTTTATGTTGTAGTTAAGCATAGGTTTTATAAAGCTGTGAAAGGTAATGAAGGGAATCAAAGAAACTACTTGGGTTTAGTATCTGTTTTAATCATGCAAGTGTCCTGTTTTAAGGTTTCTAATAGTTTATTAGAATGTCTTCAGAGCTGACTTGCGTGATGCCTCGTTTCATTCTCTTGCCCTGCTCCCCCCGAAAAGGTTCTTTTATTTTTGATAGTATGTCAGTGTTGTATGTCTCTCTCTTATTCCCCTTATCTGTGTAGTGTTTTCTTTTATACAAACTGATTTTTTTTTTTCCCTTGTGAATAAGTAGCTAAATCCCGGGTTTTGATTTTTGTTAATTGCAAAAACTCTTGTGTAGAATAAATCCATAAATACTAGTGCTTTTGTGCTTAGGATTTATACCTAAATCATTATTGCTGCAGTGAGGGACTGGAGCTACAAAAGTGCCTGTCCTAAAGCCATGGAGATGAGTTGTATCTGCTGCATTGGAGCTCCTATTTTCTTATGCAAAATCTGTACACTAGTCATAAATTTATCATTCTTTGGGTTTTTTCCTACTTGTAAGTTGTTTTTCTACTTACACTATGATGAGACTTTTGTGGTGTTACCTTGATAGTAAAACTGTTTAGGATAATGATGGCAGGATAGGCTCTTCAGAACAGCTTGCCACGTGGGTTGTACTGGCAGTGTGTTCTGGAATAGTCCCTTTGGAGAGCAATTCTGAAATAGCTTGTCCTTCAGTAGGAAGCTCCGACCAGACTAGCTATATTGTTGGGACATCCATTATTTTTGGTTGGATTTTGTAGTGGATAAAAGCTTGGATGGGGGTGAGGAAAAAAACAAAGGAGGAGCGTAAAAGTCATAGCATATGTATCTCTTTATAGGTACAGATTTACAAGTTGCCTAAACACAGAGGTCACTAGGTGCTTGTGCAGAGGGTAGCGTTGCTGTATCTGGTGGAGCTGAGACATGAGTGCTGTGGAACTAGTACTTCAGAGATCTATGAAGATGGGGGAGGTAAAGGAAAGGAGGATTGCTTTGGGCAGTGAGGCCTATTTCCCCAAGTATTTTGGGCTAAGGTGGAGTCTAATTTTGATGTTCTTTTAGTCACGGGAGAAGACAAAAGCTGAAGCTAAGAAAAAAATACCACTGTAGTACAGAGACATAGGCTTTAGTGCGCCAAGTTACGCATCAGGCTGTTACCTTCTTGTATCCAAAGAGCAGCTACTTGGTACCTTCACTCATTGTAGCTGGGATTTCAAATTGAGGTGCATGTAGGAGATAATGGTGAAAATCCTGTGACTGTGCATTGTATTTCACAAAGCGCTACCTTTTTGAAATGACACCTCCATCAGTGATACAGGGTGCATCTGTTCACCAAACCAGCATTTCGATGTTCAGACAGGAGCATGGCTTAGATCTGTTATGAACCCACTCCCATTAAACTCAGCGTGTTACGGTGGAGTCCTGTCATTCTTGGAGAACAAAACTGCCAAAACAGTGAGTGTTAAACATATTGATACTGAGAAGCATATGAAGGCATCACTAGTGATATCGTGAACAGCATGTGCCTTGCTGGATGTTGTAGTGTTTTGTGTGAAGTACAGTTTGGAGTGGCAGATTTAATTAATGTAATTACCGTGAAGCTGATAGCATTGACAGTTGTGGTCTCTCTTTGCACAGCTGAACAGCTAGAGTCAGCGCTGCATTGCAGTGGGAGCTGTGCAAGCATAAATAAAGACACGATCTTGTCCTTGAAGAGCTTCCCGTTTGAATTGACATACATCCCGCTAACGGCATCTGCTCTGGGAAGTGGTTCTTGACTCTAGCGCTGAACAGATGGGAGTCCTCTGTTCGAGCTTGCCCAGCTAGCTCCCTCTGGAGGTGTGCTGGCTGTGTCCACACTGCCCGGCATCTGCTTGGGGTTTTATCTGGGTCTCCTGTGGAGCAGTGATAGGGCCTCTGAGGATAGGTAGGCACTTTGTGTGGTTCGGAGTGCTTCAAACATGAGGTTGGAGTTGGCAGCCGCAGGAGTGACGCGACAGCATGGTGCTGAAGTGATCATATTGTGTCCTGGGAGTTGCCTGAAGGGAAAGTAGGGGGTGATTGAGGGTGGAAAGCAGCACTTGAGAGTTAGTGTTGGAGGTACAAGGGGAGAAAGGGGCAAATTTGATGCAGTTTTCCGTTTTTGTAAGGGTGTCCTGCAGCAGATAATCCTTGGCTTAATGCTTCATGTTTAAGCAAACCAACTGGATAAGACAATGAGAGCCAACAGGGTGCTTGGGAGTGAGTTTGTATGCACAGTGTGGGCAAGCAGGGATGAGAATTTGCACTGAAATTGGAAGCAAGTGGCAGGCTGAAAGGCATCAAACAGCATTTTCAAGGGATTTTATTTTTATGGCCTTAAGAGCATTAGTGACAATACTTGGCCAACTACTTATCCACAGTGAACAAGACAAAGCTGCTAAATGACTTGATATGTGCTGAGGACATTTTTTAAAGGAAAGTAGGTGTGAGGAGACCTTTTTGACTGACTGCTGCATTTCTCTAGAGGAACTTAAAGGCAGTTGTAGGCACTCAGACTGGTAGTATGAGAAGCAAATGTTTTAATTAATCACAGCGAAGTTTCTGGGTGCGTGGGGAGAGCTTCAGGTGAAGTTAGTTGTTGGGAAGCTGGTCACATCTAACAGCAACTGTGTCTACTTACCTATGTAAATGAAATAGTCTTACTGATGAAGAGGCAGTTTATTTCTCCATGAAGAGGGAGCTCCTGCAGAGAACAAATAGGTAATGCCGGACCATCTTCCTCAGTCTGATGAATGTGGGAGTTTCGGCATCCATTTTTATGGCTCATTTCCTTTCTGTTTATGCATGAAGTAGGACATTAAAAAATTGTTAATTTTATTGATGTAAAATACAACATTTGTGAATCATTGTTTATATTTAGCAGAACACATCTTTAGGAATAGCCAATTCATTTTACTTAAAGTTTATGTATTGTCCTGGCTTTGGCTGGGATAGAGTTAATTTACTTCCTAGTAGCAGGTACAGTGCTGTGTTTTGGATTTAGGATGAGAACAATGCTGATAACACACCGATGTTTTAGTTGTTGCTAGGTAGTGCTTACACTAGTCAAGGACTCTTCAGCTTCCCGTGCTCTACTGACTGGGAGGGCTGCAGGTGCACGGGGGGCTGGGAGGGGACACAGCCAGGACACCTGACCCCAACTGACCAAAGGGATATCCCACACCATATGACATGGATGGCATGCTCAGCATATAAAGCTGGGTGCTTAGCTGCCAGATGGGGTTAAATTATTATTATTATTAATAATTATTATTATTATTTTATTTCAATTATTAAACTGTTCTTATCTCAACCCACGGGTTTTCTCACTTTTAGTCTTCCAATTCTCTCCCCCATCCCACTGCGAGGGAGTGAGTAAGTGGATGTGTGGTGCTCACTTGCCAGCTGAGGTTAAACCACGACATGTATCCATTTATAAAGTTACAACTTATTTCCAGTATTATACAGGAGTATGATAAAAGTTATGTGCTATAAGTTACTTGGGTTAGTCTTTGTGTCAAATAAAGAGTTTGCCAGTGCCTCTCTTAATTCATGATTGAATGCTTATACGACACTTGGATTTCACTGCCTTTGTATTTAATTAACGAGAAAAACCTACAGTCTGAATTTTAGAGCCAGAGGTATTTCCCTAATAGTATCAGGAAATGTTTCCACAATAGGGTTGTCAAATTGCCTGTTGATTAAAAGTGCCATGATGAAAAAAACACGGTAATCTTTTCTGCCAGGATCTGTGAAATTTCACATCGCAGTTTAATATTGCTAATTAAATCACTTCTATGCCAGACTAAAAAGAAGTCTCAAACTATAAAGTCACAACCTATGCTTGGGTACGATTATGGGATTTGGTTGCTGACAGTGCTGATGTTCTCCTATTCTGTACGGTTGCTGAGTGAGTATGTAGTGAAGCTTTTTTTTTTTTTTAAGTATTAGTATCTGACTTGGAAAAAAGGTCATTGTCCAACAGCAGCAATCATAGGCATGCACTGTGGTTCTGTCAGGCACTTGTCTCCTAGTAGTGGGGGGAAGAATGAGATAAAACATGCATTATTTCTTACAACATTTACATTTATCTTTGTCTCCTTTGCTTTGTTACAGTTATAGATTACATGTCTTGCCCTGCTGCTTATTCTTCCACTTGACTGCACTGAACAGCAAAGGTGGTTCATGCCACTTAGGTGGTTAAGAGTGCGCATAATGTTTGCACAAACACAAACTTCCTGGACACATGCTTCTGCTATCCACGATCTGGTACACCACAATTACAGCCACCAGCTTCCTAAGGAGTGGGTGTTTTAACCTAAGCTGTATCTGTTTCATTGACCGCACTCATGAACTGGTTTCACTCTTCCAGCAATTTCCGTTTAAAGAAATGTAAATAGAAGTGTTTCATTCACAGGCTTAGGGTTTAAAAGGTCCAGCAACGAAACTCACGATAAGGTGCTTGTACTACATGCCCTAGAACAATGCTAAAGGAGATAAGGGGGAGAGAAGAATTATTATTGCAGAAAGAGTTGAAATAATCTGGGAAAAAAATCTTGTGTGTCTCTGCATCAGTGTGTTTAAAGGATGATCTTTGCATTCCTCTATGTCATTTCTACAGTCTTGAAACTGTATTATAAAACCTTACCAAAAAAAAAAGTTGTGTTTTTTCAATTGACTTGCAAGGATTATATCTCCAGTAAGGCAGGAGGTGGCTTTTTTTTTTTTTTAGTGTTTTGATTTAAAACAATTTTATGTCTGTTCCTTTGTAATGTCCAGAGTGCCTTAAGCAATGTGCGTATGAAATGGGTGCTGAACTTCCATGTGTTCCCCTTTTTAGTGCTAAAGGTTAAAAAAGCACTGAAATAGTGTGTAGTCATGTACAAGTAAATGTTTTAGATGTAACTTGGCTACTGTAACACTTAAGTTTTACAGAATGGTAAAAATGGAAGGGTTTCAGCCCCCAATTATGCTGTTTCGTTTATTAAAAATGATAAAACCTTAGTTGAAACACATTCTGCATTTGTGCTCCTCAGGCTCTGTATCCACTTTTGAGAAGCTGCTTGCATTTAGTATTTCACTACTGACGTGCTTGCATTTATCATTAATGCAGTAAACAGTTACATAGCTATATACCACTTATGTAGAAAAATGTTAGTTCTTTCCTGCCTTCCCCCCTCTCCCACCTTACTCCTGAGCATCCTCCTAAAGCAGAGCTCCGATCCTGTGTTCCTCTCCTGCTGCAACATCCTCGTGGCACCACTCCTGTAAGGTGCGTCCTGTCCACCCCATCCATCCGTGTCCGGAGCTGGATGTGCGAGGCCCCGGCTTGCGAGACGCTTCCCACGCTGTATGAAAGAGGCGCCTGAAGCGGCTGCTCACAGGGGTGAGCTGTGTCTGGGTATCTGCTTGTGTAGCCGCTTTCAAAAAGCGAAGCTTTGAAGTGCTTCAAAGAACCCAGTGGTATGTGTACCTTTTGATAAAAAGGATGTTCGGTACAAATAGGAGAATATACTGAAATATTAAGATAAGCGAATTTTGTGGTTGTGAACAATGATTCCTAGGGGAGAGCTGATGGTGGCCAAAGTGTACCTAAGCAAAACCGTGCTTTCACCCAGTTCATAATGGCTAAATAAACAAACAACCTTGATTAAAAATAAAGTGGACCAAAGCACACTAGTGAGTGTTGGTGTTACTGCCTTGTACTAGAAGAGACAAGTTATGGGTAAAGCTAAAGTCTTCACACTACTGAATTTTTCTAAACGTCAGACCAAATGTGTCTGGGTTTAGTTTTACAGATTTTACTGCCAATACCTAACAAATAATGGGACTAGCCATATCTTTTTAAGTGGATAACCTTCCTAAAAATGTTTTTACTTATGTTGAGGGTTTTTTTTTTTCCTCTGGAAAAATGAGGTTAGGGTTTTGGCAGAGGGGAGCTGTCTAACGTAACAGAACTTAGTTCATCTCATACCAAACACCAGCACTTGATATCAATAATCTTCGACTCAAATACTGCTCTTGGGTACATTTATCATTACCATTGTTCCATAACACAGCAGGAAAAACAGTCTTTAACAATTGCTAGCAGAGAAAATCTGCACACAGTGGGAGCTGAAACAGTTCTTGCAGTTGTGTAACAAAACCCCAAAATGTTGGCAATGCTCTGGACCTGGAAGGGGATTTTTGTTGGTGAATGCTAGCAGTGGTTCAGGCTGGTGTGCATCGTTCTTTTCACTCTGTGTGTGGTGTTGAGTTACACTGCACATACAAAATGTAATTCTTAAAGGATGTGGTTTTTTCTCCTCCCCGCCCCAAAGGGAGTAACTTGTAGGGAACATAGGACTGGTAAATTGGGACAGCATGAATTTGAATTTCCTTATTGACTGACTGGCAGTATAAACCTGGGTGACGCATTTGTACTGTGTAGTCAGTTCTGGCTTTTATAGTGTTCAGCGGTGCTAGCCTCTGCTTTGGAGCGTGTGTATGTTTTAAGGGAAAAGAAGATACAGGATATTTCCCTTCAGTTTCTTCCTAGTAAGAGTGACTAAAGCACAGAATATTTTCTTCCCTCTTATACCCCTCTCCGTATTGTTTTAACCACAAACCATGCTTAGAAACAGCAGCATCAATTCCCAAGACAAATAGTTTTAATTAAGCTTCAGGTGAAGATCCTTCTGACTTTAATGAATGAAGATCATTTGAGAAACTAAGGTATTTCCAAGGAAAGCACAGGATGATGTCTCCCCTGCTCCCAGTTAAAACAACCTAGTTCTTTACATTTGGGAAGGTAAATTGAAGCTCTTTTAGGCTTAGGTACGTTGTTGTCTTAAAGACAATGAGACTTTCATATCTTTAAGAAGATATGAAAGTGCACTTCCCTTATCTCCCCCTCTGTGCATAGGACAGACTGTCTTCCCAGTCTTCCATGGAGGAGACCTGCCGGGTGGCAGCCCTATTGCTGGCTGTGCGTAGGTGAGTGCCTAGGATCCTCAGACCTAGTCAATTGGTTCAACACCGCCTTTGAGTACATTTCTGCTAAACCCGTGCTCTCATCCATTAGGCTGCGGCACTGGTGTGGAAAGCCTTCAGACCAGCCCCGAGACTGTTAGAGGTGCAGGTCAGAGCACGAGATGCATTCCAGCTCTTGTTCAGACCTGTCTGCTTTGCAGCAAAGACGCAGGGAAGAGAGCTCGAGTGCTGGCAGCTCCACAGTAGCTTTGCCACAGCTGCGCTTTACTCGGAGTAGTAATAGAGCAGGCATACAGCACCCCCCTCCCACCCTGAGCTGGGATGAAGTGTGTCAGCAGAGCCAGCCATGGGAGATGCCTTACAGAGAGAGAGTGTGTAAGCGTATTGTGGAGCTTTGCTTGGGTAGATTGATGCAGTTGCTCATCAGCTGCAAAGATGGCAGTTGCCCGATAACTGTGCAGTGAAGATGCATACTCTGACGTCTGATTGATCACTGAGACACTGAAAATTTTTAAGTCTCTGTTCCATGAAGATTTTGAGCCTCTTTGGTAATACAGTTTGATTGAAAGGGGCAGGAGTCAGGGTTGGAGAGGGATTTCGTTATTAGGAACTGATCTGTAGCAAAACTGCTCGCCCGGTAGATGCGTAAGTTTTCTAATGTGATCTCTTGAGTGTCTCAAGCATTTATTTTAAGTCAGTAATTTATTCCAGAAATTATATCCCTTCCTCTAGAGCGTTTGCATGCTTCCTTTTCAGGTAGTTAGATGCACGTGTGGGTCATTTAAAAGGTTTTTAAAAGGATCCACTCAATGGTGACATACTGCTCTGACTTTATTGTTCAAATATTAGGATTTAGGTAAGTTAGCCTGAGTCTTATGCCTGAGAATAAATGCTCCACGCACAAGAATAAACTTGCCTGGTCTCAGTCCATCTGAAAACACTTTTTGTTCTGGGTGCATTCAGCTAGTTTGCATTTTGTAATGGGAGCAACTGTGGTAAATACCTTTATCAGCATGTCTACCCGGTGCACAAGACCTCTTCTGTTTATGTTGATGCTTTTGGAGAGACTGCCAGACTGAATCACTGATGTAGCAAGAATATTTTATAATACTGCAAGATAGTTGTTCCCTTGACTCATTAGTATTTTCAAGAACAAAGTCTAGGTAGGGAGTTACGTGCTGCCAGGTAGTGTCTGCCTACATATCAGAAGCAGCAATGCTGTTCTTCTGGCAGAGCTATAGTTTGGGAAAAAATAATGACATCTTTTGGAATATTTAATGGCATGATAGTTGGCACTTGCGACTAAAATAAAGGGATTTTCTGCTGTAGGAAGTATGGCTGACAAGGTATATTCTTAGTCTGTTTTTTTGGTCCTTTTAAGTAGGAGTTGTAAAGAGCAACTTCTGCCCACTTAGCATCAGAATGGGCTCTCAGTAAAGAATGGATCTTACTTCTGCTTGTGCAGCTTTCCCCAAAGAACTGGAAAAATGCTAGCTGCTGCTCTTCTTCCTTCCATTGTTGAGAACAAAATCTCTTACTAATTTTTGCAGGCTTCCTAAACGTGTCTTATGACTCCTGCCGTAATATTTAGTGAAAGGCTGTCATGTGAAAGGTCTAGATCTGTATAAGATTTAACTCCAAAAGTATTCTTCATATTTAAAACTAAAGTTAGTTCTTCATTGTTACCCAACTGTTTTTCCTTTGCAACTCAGCTGTCTCCATAGCTATAGTAATTTCTTGGATAATATCTTTCAGTTCGTAGATAGAATCATAGAATCATTAAGGTTGGAAAAGACCTCTAAGATCATCGAGTCCAACCGTCAACCCAACACCACCATGCCCACTAAACCATGTCCCTAAGCGCCTCATCTACACGTCTTTTAAATACTTCCAGGGATGGTGACTCAACCACTTCCCTGGACAGCCTGTTCCAATGTTTAACCACTCTTTCAGTAAAGAAATTTTTCCTCATGTCCAAAATGGAGGGCAGGAGAAGAAAAGCGGCGGGAGGAAACAGTTGAAGTTAGTACAGGTGGTGTTACACTTGATGAAATACTTTGATAATGGCACTTACGGGCAAAGAATCAACTGATACAGTGCAGCTTGGTTTCATGGGACTTCAGCAATACCTTGTTTCCCAGATGATGGCATTGGAAGGTGTTCAGGTTGCCTTCACGATGCCATGCAACTTCCAGCAAACAGGTTCTTTCCTACAGGTTACTTCATTGTCATCATCTGCAGATGACCCTCTCTGACCTCATTTGCATCATTTCTCCCACACACACTTAATTTTTCTGTTGTCAGCAGTCAAATTGCCAAAGATTCTCTCTCCTACAAGCTAACTAAAACTGTCCTTTGTACGATTTGAACCTAGATACAGATTTTTTTTTTTTTTCTTTTCTCCTCCCAAGTTTAGATAAAAACCCCAACTTTCCTTACTTTATCAGTTCAGACAGAATCAGTTGGAAGAGAGGTTACATGCAATTGGCAAGGGTTTATCTTTCACAGAACTCTTGTGTCTCAGTATTTGGGTTTCTCTTTTCAGATCTGGTACCCTTTGCTTTGTCTAAAGTAAGAAAAAAACCCAAACAAACCCAGAAGTGCTGAAATAATAGAATTAAGATTCTTCAAGCAGGGGGTACTAAATTGGAGAAATTGACTTTGGGGTGCAAAAATGGCTTCTTTGTAGGCATAACTTCATCATCACTATTAACTGAATTGAAAACTTGACTCTTTCTACAAAATTGTAGGATGGTAGAAGGATAAAGGAGGATTTCCTTGTACAATTGACAACTTTGTAGACAGATTTTAATTTTTTTTTCTCCAACTTGCAAGCTAATTACTTGTATAGTAGACTGTACCATTTTCTGAAAGTTCATATGCTTTCATAGAAAAAAATCCATGCAAGGCACAGTTTTGGTGAAGCTGGTCCGCTAATTAGGATCTGTCATAAAGAACCTTTGGCAGACTCCTTAAACTTCTTTTTTCTTAATCAGTGTTGTTGCCCAAAGTTAACCATTTGGACATAGCAGGACCACCTTCCGCACAAAAGGGAGTCTGTACCTCAGACTGATTTTAAAATATGTTTAGTTGCTTTCTGTGAGCAAGGGTCACCAAGAAAGCATTGATTAATGTCTAAAACTTGAGCAAGGATTTTTTTGGAAGCTAGAGACTCCCTGCTATAAGGGAAGGGCTGGAAGGGCTTTCTGCAGCTCCCAGAGCTGTCAAAGTGTGATAAATTGTTCAGTAAACGCACAGGAGCTGATCCTGTAGCAACTCGCTAGAGCTTTGTGGTAGGACTCTCTGAGGATCCCAGGCTTGCTAGACACAATTCAGCTCAAGCCTCCTTAGGATTTATCCTGCTAACCATAAACTCTGATCGGAAAGGATCTGGAGCTGGTAGCAGGGAGACTGCGCCCTCTGAAATCAGTGCCTCTTTTCAGGCTTACGCATTAAGAAGGAAACTAGCTCTTAAAGACCACGTGAGGCTGTGTTGGAGGTGGTAGGGCAGAAAGTTGTTGTGCTTACTGCAGTATAGATGAGTGACCTTCTTTCTATTAGAGTGTACTTCTTAACAGAGACTGAAGTGGAAGCCTTTCATAGAATCATAGAATCATTAAGGTTGGAAAAGACCTCTAAGATCATCGAGTCCAACCGTCATGAATGAATGCATCTGTCAGGTAATGCTGAATGCCATAGGAAATGTCCTGCCTTCCCGGATGTTTGTGCTTTGGATGATAACAAGTAGTACCACTGGTCAATAAGCAGCTCAGATGGCAGTTGCTCATTTAGCCGTGCTAGAGGGTTAAAGAACCTTTTGGATAAAAGGGAAAATTTTAAAATTTTAAGCTTCCCTTTTTTTTTTTTTTTAATGCAAACGATTATCTTCCCTGGAGAAGAAGGTTAAATTCTGGATAGAAGCCAAAATTGAAGTACATAAGTTCTCATAATTAAGTAGTTGGATATTAGGAAATGCCCCTGTTGCCTTAATCCATTTTTTAAAAATGGTATAACTGAGGGGTTTATGAAGGATTTGCTTTAGGAGGAATAAGTTTCTTAAAAGTAGGAATTAATGTTTTACTTACACAAGGCAGCCAGAGAAAGGTAATAGGAAATAACTAGGAAGAGAATGGTAAGTAAATAACCAAGATGAAGTAAAAAAAGCTTTAATCTGTTCAGTATGATTTGAAATAACACATTGGGTTCAGTAAACTTGGTTCTGATGTGGCGCTCATTAAAAATGAGTCTTTCCAATGACTTCAGTGGAAGCCAGACTGGATTTTTTTTTATACCTTATTGTTAGATATTTAAATAAACTGGAAGATGGAGGGCAACAGAAGAAGATAAACTATGTTTATTTGTCTTCAAAAGGACTCTTGCCTAATTTGGGATACTTAGACAGTAATCTTGGGGTTGGAGTATGGAGAGATGATAAAAAATTGAACTTTGTGTTAGTGGGTTCTTGCTCTGTTGCTTTTTCACGGTCTTGAGTTTATTCACCCGTAGGCACCTGGGCTGAACAGAGGTGTTCAGATTGCCATTATAGTTGGTGATGGTCTGGTAAATTCGGTCTGTGGAGTCTGGAGTGCTAGTGCCTGACCAGATGTCGGCGAGATGAAAGGCACTCTGCGATCTAACTGTGTTTCTGCTGTGGGAATTCAAATTCTTCAGTCAGACTCATTTCAGGGGAGGAAAAACAGAAAGCTGTTTGGGGATGGGACAGGGCAGGATGGGATTCAGCTACGGGTTGAAGTTCCATCTCCTATGTCAGATGGCTACTGTACCTCATTCACGTGTAGTAATAAAATTCCTCTCCATCTTTTATTCACCACCCGCTAAATTATTAATCCAGTCTGTTTACTCATAATAAATAGTCTTGTCTAAAGCATGAGAAAGTTGTGTTTTGATCGACAGTCACAGAAATACTGTATGCATGAATTGCTCTAGCTCATTTAATCAAAAATAATCAGTGTAAGACCCAGACTAAGCATTTAAATATTACATAGCTATCTAGGATTTGAAGATCCCTGACTAGCCAAAGCTGCTCTCAGAGAGTTGTGTAGTTACAGCATACAGTTTGATTCTCACGGAGACGCGCAATTTTTTTGTGTCCCCAAATGAGCTCTAACCCTTAGAATCATAGAATCATTGAGGTTGGAAAAGACCTCTAAGATCATCGAGTCCAACCGTCGACCCAACACCACCATGTCCACTAAACCATGTCCCTAAGTGCCTCATCTACTCGTCTTTTAAATACCTCCAGGGATGGGGACTCCACCACTTCCCTGGGCAGCCTGTTCCAATGTTTAACCACTCTTTCAGTAAAGAAATTTTTCCTCACATCCAATCTAAACCTCCCCTGGTGCAACTTGAGGCTGTTTCCTCTCGTCCTATCGCTAGTTACTTGGGAGAAGAGACCGACATAGATGTACTTCTACATCAGCGTCTTATGTGCTATTTGGAGTCCATCTTTCTGTTGAAAACAAGTGTGCCAAAAAGTCAACTTAAATAATTTTTTAATATTGAACTTGATTGTAGCTTAAGTAGCTGTGGCGTTGTCTTACAGGGTAGCAAAATCCTTGCTGTCTCTGCCAAGATTTAAGAATTGTTTCTGTGCATGAGGGTTGTGTAACACTCCTTGAATTCAACCACTTAATCATTTCAGTCCTTGAAGGCACACAACAGATATTCCAGCTTGGTAATATAACACCGTTGAAAATATCCTGTGGAAGGAGGTGAGGGATAGTTCTTACGTATTTGGAAAACATGAAGTCTTTACGTCTAGAAGCTGTGGACGTGCACTGTGAGACAAGCTAATGGAGACGTGTTAGGCTCACTGCTGTCCTGCTGGGGATACGGCTCCACCCTGTTGCTCTTGCAAAGCCCAGCTGTTAGGTCTCCGATTAGGCTTTAGAGGCAGTATCTAAGCTAGGGAAACGTTGTCCAGTGATTTCAGTATTCTTAAATAGCGGACGGTGTTGAATGACATTCTGCAAAGTGTAAATAGGAACAGGTCAAGCTTAAACACACTAAATTGGTATAGGATTGGTGATAATGAATAATGTAGTCTTTGTGTGATCTTATCAGCTGTTTGAATCGTTTGGCTTAATGCTCTAGAGAGCTATGACTGTAACCAGTGAAATACTCCAATGTGTGTGTGGCTAAGAGGGAGTAGGAAGGAGGTATTGAACTTGGGAAGCAAAGTGATCTTCACAGCGCCTGAAATTACTAACACCGTGTTAGTGTTCATGTAAAACTGTAATACAGCTTCTCATTCAGTAATGGGAAAAGTCCAGGTTGCTGCAGAACAAACACTCCTGCCATTTCATGAGTTACAGACTTTCTCATTTTGATCCACTTCCTTCTGTTTAAAAGAGATAAGAAAGTTGTATTGTAATCTGCTGGATAGCTCAGAAGATTCTGCTAGGCCTTCAGCATTTCCTGGAAAATGAATGTGAAATCATCGGGTGAGATGAAGCAGAAATAAGAGGGAAGGGAAAACACACAAATAAAATGCACAATAAGAATTTCTTTCATATAAAGCAATTTATCAATTTATTTTTAAACAGTCTTTTACTTTTCCAGCTTATCCTGTGTTCTCAACTAGTTACAGTGTGTTATGCCAGCTGCAGCTGATGTTTGCTGTGCACACACTTATGTGCGTATTGGCCAGCTGAGCAGAACAGATGCCTTCAGTACATGCTTGACAGTTCTGCTCTGTGTGGGCGTCTCTGCTTTACACAGCCACTTGCTCACTTTCTCTTCTCCACCCCCCCCCTTGCCCTTCCCCAAGAAAGGTCACTCTTAAGGTGGTGAGATAGCAGTCAAATTCGGTGGAAGACATGGGCCCTAGATGCTTATGAGAATGGGGAAGACAAGAAGGAACCGATGATGCAATTTCAGAAACCTTTTTTTTTTAGCCAGGAAATGAGGCTTACAAGGTGCCTGTAGATGGTCCTTGATGTTTCACATGGGACCTGTGATTATTCCTTCCAGTCCCATGGCCTGGGCATGCAACTCTTCCATTGTGAGAAGCCTGTCAGCACACTGTGATCCCTGACAAAGGCAGATGGGGCACCTCCAAATTAGCTGTGGAGATCCCAATAAGGTCTTTCGCTCTGTTTTCTAAATAAGTAGGTGTTTCCTTCCAAACATTCTCTCCTTTTGCTGTTTGGGAACTGGGGAGCTCCATTTTCCCCTGAGAGGATAAAATATCTGAAGCGAGGAATGAAGTTTAAGAGCTGCACATTGGGTGGCTTCTAGCAAAAGAAGGCCACTGAACATATGTACTCTCTATCTGTGCTTGAGGATGTAATTTCTCAGTATTACCCTTCCATTCCTCATGATGCTGGGGGTGGGACACAACTGCTCATGTGTGAGCAGCATTCTGTATATTCCTGGATGTCTCCCAGAAAATTACTTGACACTACCTGTTAGCAGTAACTGAGGCAAACACTTACCACTATGAGTGACAGGGCTTGTCCAAGACCAGAACTAAGTCAGGCAATGTGGAATTCCAGTCCGAGTTCTGTTTCCAAACACTAGTTTTATGCAAGAGTGGG
>NW_008795495.1:3998248-4002036 GCF_000699145.1 Aptenodytes forsteri | reverse complement strand
GGGGGTGGGGGGGGGGGGGAGAGCATTGTTATGTTCTGTTACACTGCACCTTTTATTTTAATAGTTTCATTCTGTGAAATGATAAATGATGCTTTGTAAACAGAAATCGGCCTTGCTTCCTGCCCTGGAATTTAATAGGAACCTAAGGGTGTATGAAAAATAAATGTATCAAGTCCTGGTTGTCACTACAAGCACTTGTTTACCAGAATATAAGCAGTAGAACGCTACTGTGAACGGTTAAGTTGGCTATGCTTTCAGCAAAAGTTAAGATGTGCAGATGCAGCCTGCTGTGTTGCTTGGTTTCTCAATCCTCAGAACAAGCTTTTGAGAACAACTGAATCTCTTCCCAGCCCTATTGAGTTGGACTGAAGAACCGTAGTTAGGCAAATAACTTCCTTCCTAACAGATGAAGCTTTTTCTAAGTTCCTCAAGAGCCTGTTATTAAACAGGAGCTGTGGAGAATTTATTTTGGCTTTGCAAAAGCATTGGAGAAAGGCTTTGTCTTGGCTTTTTGCGAGATGAGATGAGCAGGCTTTCTTGGCATTCTGCTCTGTATTTACGAGGCCGTTCCATTAAGTGGTAGCATACATAAATGGGCTGATGTCCTGTCTGTCGTTCATCAGCCACCACAGATCAGATTGCTCTCTTCATGCTACTTGCATGCTATGTAATATAAATCGACTCTACTAGGGAATGAAGTATCTGGAATCTCATTTTTTGAAGTATGAAGAAACAAAACTTGATGCCTAAAACTAAACTTGGATATAAATTGGGTCTGACTTCAGAAAATTAAAGCTTCTAATTTTTTCATGCGATTCTCACCAAATTTTTTATAGTGCTTGCCAGTGCTTTTAACTGTTTCCAGGCAGAATTCACTGTAAAGCACCTGTGTATCTTATCTCTCAAAGTTCACCTTCAAGTTGCGTGGTTGCAATGTTTTCAGTTGCTTGGTGCATAAAGACTCAGTACTGTATTTAAAAAAAAAACCTATTTGGTGGTTTTTCCTTGTTGCTGAAATCTGAGGGCATGGCATTTTCTAAACAATATCGGATTCCTTGAGTGTGTAGGAAAATGATGATGGTATGAGCGACTTCAGAAAGACTAACAGAGATACTAAGTGGACACTCCTGGCTCCCCTTGTGTGAACTATTGCAGGTGGGCTAAAACCTGGCTGCTTTGGGAAATGTCAGCATGCAGTTGAATGTATGAATGACACAGGTGAAATGGAGGGAAAGCTTTATCTTCTGTCGTCTTCCTCTTGGGAAAGATGGACTTTGTTATTTGGTTCAAGTTTTGGGAAGAGAGAGTTTCCCTTCGTCCTCTTTGGAGGAAGAGAGGGGAAAAATGTGCAGATTTAAATTATTCATTATAGGCTACAAGACATAATTAGGGTCTAATAAAGACTTGGCCTTTTTTTTTTCAAAAAAGAAGTCAGATGGAAGTAGAGAAGCTTTTAAACTTAGACTGTAACAAACTCCAAAATACTTGCACTCCATTTTTCTGTCGCATTATAATGAAGACTTTTTTGTTTAAATGATAAACTAGTGAGTCCAGCATTTGAGCAAACCCATTTCTGTTTGCTCTTCCCCTCCACTGCTAGAAAGTAAAATGAAGAGCATTTCCTCTCTAGCTTCATAGTCAAACATGTAGGACAGAAGGACCGAAAAAAAAAGTAGTATTTCCAAGGAACAAATGAGCTACTTCAGCTGTCAGGGGTTAGGTGAGAAAAAGTAACTGACTTAAAAGCAGAAAACAAACCCTGCCCCCCCCCCCCCCCAAACAAAAAAAACAAGCCAACAAACCCTTTTGACCTTATAGCTAAGCTGCTATTGTTTAAACATTCTGATACAGAAAAAGCTTTAACACAAGTGGTACAAATTCTCATTAATTTTTTTCTTTTTTCTTTTTCTACTGCATAGCCTTTGCAATTACTTTATAGAAATCTTACCGCATACATCAGATCAGATGGGCCTATGTAGGCATTTAAAATTCTGATCTTGCAGGTGGGTTTGAGAGGAAGACCCTCTGTTCTTTCATAGAGACCTGCTGAATAGAAATGGTTGATCAGTCTATCTGGACTCTTTTGGACATGGCCTTGAAAGGAGAGAGCGTAAAGCCTGCATCTTTACAATAATGGAGAAACACTGCTGTGGCAGGGGAGAGTTTACAGCCAGAAAGAGCAGAGGTCTCCATTTTCCGTCTCATTCTTGAGTGTCTCGGAAAAGCAAGTTCTTCTTTTTTCCCCCAAGCAGTTAGACTCTAACAAATTCAATAGTGTAACCTTAACCTTTTACTGGCAAACTTACTTGAGAAATCTGCCAAAGAAATTAAATTGCACTTGTAAATATAATGAACACTGTAGTAAACAAATTATTTCCTTCTTTTTTTGCCCTTCAGAATAAAATGAGGAATACTTTAGTAGCTTCTGCTTTTAAAATTAAAAGCACTTGCAGAGGGTACTCACTGAATCCTGAGAATACAGCAAAACAATAAGAATGAGGATGGGCATTGTAGCCTCTCGGCCAGACCTCTGTTCCTTTGCCAAGCACTCTAAAGCCCACTGTGCATGTTGCAAGATTTATTTACTGCACCTTTGCATGTGGGTGTTTCTTGGCCCCTTCCCTGATGACTTCAGGACCTCATTTAAAAAAAAAAAAAAAGCCTCACTGGTTTCTGGCTGTCTAAATGGGAAGCTCTTAGCTGAGACACTCAGCTGAATGTGGCTGTTGATGTAAAAATGTAAAAGTTAAGATGCAAAAATCTCAAGTTAGAATAAAAATAAAGCAGTGGTGTGCACCTTGAGGCCTCGAACTGAGATGCCACTCTAAGCAGCAGGCATGGAGGCAGCATTGTGGTTGCCAAGTGTTAATTTTCTGTGTTAATGATTGAATTCTGCCTCCTTGGTGTGTCTGTCAGTTGGCTACCAGTAGCAAAGGCACACGGTAGGACCTGTATTGGCTTTTCAGTTCAGCGATTGTTACTGTGTTGGTCTTCCAAGCTATGCTGTATAACAGTCTGAAAAATCCAGGTGTAAAAACAATCTGTGTTTGAAGGAGAAAAAAAAAGCTTATTTAGCAGCATGTAGATAGTAACGCAAATCAAAAGTGTCTCTGTTTTTCAATGATCTGTGCTGGGTTAACGTTGGCCAGCAGCCAGACACCCACCCAGCCACTCACTCGCACCCCCACCCCAACCAGATGAAAGCAAAAATAGGATGGAGAAGCTTGTGGATTGAGGCAAAGACAGGGAGATTGCTTACCAGTTACTATCACAGGCAAAACAGACTTGACTCAGGGGAAAATCAATTCCGTTTATTGCCAATTAAAATAGATTTGGATGTTGAGAAAGAAAGACAAAATCTAAAATATCTCTCCACTGCCCTCTTCCTTTCCTGGACTTAACCTCACTCCTTCATTTCTGACTCCTCTACCTCCTGCCCTGACCTTAAGCGGCGCAGGGGGATGGGGAATGGGGGTTGGAATCAGTCCATAACAGCTCCTCTCAGCTGCTCCTTTCTCCTCATGTTTTTCCCCTGCTCCAGCCTGGGTCCCCCATGGGCTGCAGTTCCTGTCAGGAAAGCCTGATCCAGTGCGGTCTCCTCCAGGGGCTGCAGGGGAATCTCTGCTCCACCATGAAGCACCTCCTCTTCTCACCTTGGTGTCTGCAGGGCTGTTTTTCACACTTTCTTCCTCACTCTGCCTGCGTGGCATTTTTTTGCCCTTTCTTAAAACTGTTTTCCCTGAGGTGCCACCATCTTGGCTGCTGGGCTCGGCCATTCCCTGCGGGGG
>NW_008795495.1:3981876-3998196 GCF_000699145.1 Aptenodytes forsteri | reverse complement strand
GTGTCTGGCACGGGGCAGCCCCAGCCTGTCCTCACAGAGGCTGCCCCTGCTACCAAAACCTTGCCACGTATGCCCAGTACACCATCCAATTTTTAATTAGCTGAGAGGGTCTTGGAGGCTCCTAAACCTCAGTGTGACTTTTTGGAGGGGGAAGAGTAGTTAGAATTATCTACTTTGAAAGGTAAACTTGAGGTCTTAATTATTTTGATGTGTCCCTTTGCATCCTGCATACAAGGAAGGGTTTCTTTCAGCCCTATAGACTAATTTTGTAGGTCCTCTGATAACTCTAGCTGACACAATCTGGCACTAGGTTGCAACAGTGGAAAGTATTAAATTGAGGAAATTTAACTCTTCGGGGAAAACATGAAGGGTTTGCATTCATTCTGCAATTTTCATTCAGAAAAGGGAAAAAAAAAAACCAAAAAACAAAAACAACAAGGGTTTCTTTCAGCCCTATAGACTAATTTTGTAGGTCCTCTGATAACTCTAGCTGACACAATCTGGCACTAGGTTGCAACAGTGGAAAGTATTAAATTGAGGAAATTTAACTCTTCGGGGAAAACATGAAGGGTTTGCATTCATTCTGCAATTTTCATTCAGAAAAGGGAAAAAAAAAACCCAAAAAACAAAAACAACCAACCAACCAAACCTCAACCAAGCATTGGATCCCTCATTTCTTCTTGGTCTGTCTCTGCCATCGTCATGTCTGTTTTGTCCTCCCTTGTCATCTCAGGCTATCAAAGTAAATGCAGGTCTTAAGCACAGTACATAATTTGATTAATTTTGTATTAATATGCTATGCAAGTAGCATCCATCTAAAAATGTTTGGCTCCTCAGCTAGCGCTCTTTCAGACTTGTGGGTGTGTGGAGGCTTTACTGAGCGGCTGCTGATTAAATCCAAGGTGAGTACAGCAACCTGAAATCGGCTGTTTCTGTGGTGCTTGTAATGGGGCTCGGGACACACGTTCACATCCTGGTGGAAAAGTAAGGCTGCCTTAGCACAGGGTGTTTTATCATGAAAGCGCGGTGTGTGTTTTGCTAGATAGCGCAGGGTGGTGTTCAGATAAGCGGTGAAATAATACAAATACAGCTTTGTTCTTAATGTGATGAAGGGACCTGTTGTATTATAAAGAGCAGCTCCCTCCCCTATTCAGTCTGTTAGATGTTTTTAAATTATCTAGGGACTTAAGAGCCCTGAAACTCCATCTGAGCCAGTTTATGAGCAGCAGCTGCTGGGTAGAGTCTCATAGCCACAGTTCTTAGTCTGTATTCTAGAAATCCTGCTTACGAAGCCTGTGAAAGCACTGTGTAAAGCTGGGGTGGCAAAACTTGATGATTTTTGTAAATGAGTGTGTGGAAGTATGTTCTTACCTTTCGTGGGTGTGAGCATCCAACCAAGCCTTGTAGAAACGTAACGATGTCTGCAATTATATTTGTATGCAACTATAATGATAAATAATTAGGAGTAAACATTTTTGGTGTGATATCTTGAGAAAATACTGGGGAGGTGGTGGTGAAGCTCTTCAGCATCTCAACTTCCAGGTGCATCTCTTCCTGGAAGAAGATCCATCATCATCATCATCTTCTTCTTCCAGCTGCACACAGGAAGCCTTCTAAGGACCAGTTGTTTAGGGAGGGGTCCCCTTCTGGTAGGAGTTTCATCTGTCCTCTTGTCACCACTTGAGTAATTCTTCTTGTAAGTTTGAGGCTTTGTAATCATGCTGCATATAATTATGGGGTAAGAAACACTTATGCTGTTTTGTCCACTGCAGTTTTGATAGATGCTTGGGAGTTTCGGGGTTGACAGCAAGTGTGAATGTGCTTTTAGCAGCTGGAGTTGCTTGCTCTTTCATCTCTTCCCCAAACTAATTGCATGCCTTAAAATACCAGGCCTTGCTCTGAAGGCAAAACTCTGCTTGGTTCTAGAGGACTAGTACTGTATCAGTAATCATACACTTTTCCTGCTTACGCCGATATTACTGAGCTGTTAGCTACATGAACCTAGTTCTAGGTACATTCCTTCCGAGAACTGCAGAATCCAAAGCGCTGTATTATTTCACATTTTAACGTCATAAGTGATTTGTAAAAATTTAACTAGCATATACTCTGTTCTTACCAGAATATCAGGTCTCAGGATTTGACAGCTCCTATAGCTGCACGTCCTTTTTCCCCCCGAAAAGCATGGTAAATCAAACCCCTGAAACAACAAAACTCAGAAGAACATGAATAAAAAGCAGTAGGTTATTGCTTCGTCCATCAAGTATCTACTTTTGTTGTACACAGCTTTTTTCCATGCAAAGAATCTTGTAAGTTCTGAAGCTGATGCATCATAACTATGAAGCAAATAAAGGTGCTCTTTTTAAATCCTTCTATAGTACATAAATATTATTCCAACTATATGTATGGCTTTTTTGCAGGATGAAAATATAGGGTATTCCATAAACTGGGTAAAATTATACAAATTTTTTTTTTTCTTAGAAGAATAAGTGACAGCTCCTTTACTGTAAATTTCTAGACTATGAAATAGGACATAATTTAAAGTTTGGGGGGAATCCTAATTTCTGAGTGGCGAGTGTGCATCCCTCAGGTTTTACTGAGGTGGAGCTATTTGTGGAGCTTGTGCATCATGAACAGTTCTTAACTGCTTGGGAATTCACAGCAAGCAATCGGTGTAGCTATACATTAACAATATGGGACTATTAGCAAAAGTTGCCTGCAAAGATGACTCTGCCTTGTTTATTTCTGGTAAAATACTTATTACAGTCAATATATATTACCGCAGCATGACCTCAATTTGATCTTAATTTCCTGCCTATATTCATAGGTACAGAAAAAACGAATAAAATACTAGCACTGCCAATGCTAGTTCTCTACCAGTATCTGACTCTTACAGTATTCAGATATTTGCCATTGGAAATAAGCCTTGTATGTCTTAAATCCTATATTTCACCTTCATGTCACTTAAGAACACTCGGTATAATACCAGGACGTTATTACGTGACGTATATCTGTTATTACCTAACGTGTCTCTTTGAAGTGCTGCCTTAAAATTAGCCTCCTACTTACCTATTTATCCACTCAAACCAGTGACCAATTTCTAGAAGTGACAAGCTCTCAGCTTTGATGCTTTGGATATTTTTTTTTTTTTTTAAACTCGGAAGACTATCATTCCTTGGTTGTACCTAAAAATTTCAGACTTGTCAATCCAGCAACTTGTTAACAGGCTTTGTTCTGTATCCACAAAATTAACTGAATTTGTAGGTAACAGTCTTTTTTCTTTTTTTTTTTTTTTTGCCTCTGCTTAGCACTCATTTCAGTATGTCCTTAACATGGATTGATTTCTAATGGCTGCTCGAAGTGCTTTCCTCTTGTTCTTAATACAAAAAGAGGGCACAAGTTTTAAATTTGCTGTTCAGTAGCATTTTTTACTGCATGTATAAAAAATGCTATTGAGCCTTACAATTTCCTTGCAGCAATACTACTTTATGTGTCCTTCTAGAATCCCTGTCCACTGTGGTCAGCCTCAGAGCAGGCATCATCTAAATAGATCAGGCTAACAATCATCATGAAGCTGCTACTAATGGAAAGTAACGCAGTTTCTCAAATACTACGTGGTAGTGAGCGATTCCAAATTGTTTAATTCCAAGACTGGTGTTTATATGTGATGCATCTTTGAAGCAGTCAGACAGGCTGAAGAAGGATTGTGATAAGCATAAGGACCTTGGCATAAAATGGGTCCTCTCATACTTCCTTGCTGCCTGGGGAGAGGAAGCATGTTGAAAAAATAAGATCACAGATCAAATTCAGAAAAATGGAAATCTCCGCTCCGCAGAGTATGAAACACGGGTTAGCTGTCTTATGTAGTAGAGTCAGTAGAAGCTCTTTTTACATCACCTCGTAGACTCTTCAGAAGTGCAGTACTTTTAGTATGATATTAAGTTGAACATCCAAGTCTGAGCTAGTCATTCCCAGTGTTCCCATGAAGGGAAATAGGATGTAGAAATCTCTTTACGGGATGTACGTTCAAGTGTCTGTGGAGAGCAGCCTCAGCTAGGCAGGTTGCAACACTGCAGAAAGCTGCTTTCATATGCCACTTTGAAATCATTTACATACCAAGTACTGGATTTGGGAGCAAACATGTCTTCCTATGTTTTTCTACTACTTTAACTTACAATTTTGTCATTGTTTGCTCCAATGCATCTTAACCCTCTTATAGTGGTGTCCCCCCCCAAAAAAAAAACCCCAAAAATACCCAAACAAAAAAAGATTTCTACTTGGGTCAACTTGTATTCTGTTCACCTAAAATTATGGAGATGTTAATATATTCGGTTTTACTCACTTCTATTCATATAAATCCCTATGAGCTAAACTCCATCTTGGTCTATGAATTTAATTGGGTGTCTCAAATGAATTCTGTGTTTTTCAGATTTTGCTGCTAGCTGACCGTCCATATTAATTTCTGAACTTTTATAGTTCTAATAAAAATTCTCTTGATAAACTACAAATCTGTTACACCTGCTTCATTGTATCCGAACTCTGTTTTGAAGTTACCTAATTTATGCAAGATGTTAAGTTTTTCTGAGAGCAAAAACACAGAAATGTGCCAACTTGTATCCTATGCTAGCTTCAGCTCCCTGAGAGCTCATGAACAGATACTACAGCATGTGGGACTATGCCAAACTGTTTAAAAACTCCCTAGAGAACAATAAATCTAACTAGTGTTGTATATTTCTGTCATTTTTGGGATAACCCTGGAAGTTGAGATTTCTATTGTTCTTTCCCGAAGTGTGCCAGTATCTACCATATAGAAATGTATGGAGTTGTTTTGGAAGCCCTTGAGGGTATCACAGCTGAAATTGGAAGGCATGCTTGCGAATCCCACCACACAAAAGACTGAGGCTTGGTGAGTAAGACGTATCTTGTCTTCCTAGATATGATGCTGGGAAGCACAGAACAGATATATTATGAAATGTGCTCGCTCTTATGATACAACTGACTATATTTCCTCGCTGGCTTTGCAAAACAAGTCTCAGCCTTGACTTCAGTGAGAACAGGACATCCAGACATGACCAAGAATAAATTCCTAATGTAGATAATTCCCTAAGCTCCCCCAGGGGAAGGAGAGTTGATGGGCAGGAGGAATGAAGTTCACTCCTCAGGGGAGCTTATTTTCCAAGTTCCGTTAATAGTTACATGTTCACTGCTAACTCTTGTCAGCAAACTGACTAGCAGTTGCAGAAAGAAATATTTCATAATCCGGGCTGCCGTAAGTAAAAAAAAATAGCTTCGGCTTAGAATGATGAATCTATGGATAAACTGAGTTTTAAGTTCATCGGTCCAGATAAAACTGTCGTCTTTTGTGAAAGAAGGACTCACATGCTTATTTCTGAAACTTTAAGTTACTTGAGTCCATCTCTTGCTTTGATTGCAGCTGAGCATAACAAGTAATACCTTTGCTGAAATGATTTAAGAAACTCCTGTGGTAATCTGAAGTGAATGGGATTTATATCATCCTTCAAAATAACTTATTTAAATGTCATGCGAACACTGTTGTGTCAGTGGCAAAGCCACTCTTCCCTTCCCATCCTTCCCCCATCAGTCCAGAAATGGGAGTTTAGTTTCCAGGCCAGACAGGAGCCACATGACAGGGATTGCTGTGTAATATCTAAGCATGCTTTTGCCAAGCCCTAGACATTGGGGCTGTGCTGCCCTTCTCTACATGTAGGGAACATACCTTAATATATAGGTACCCAAGCAAGATGTGCTAATAGTACTAGTAGGATAAAGATGCTGCCACAGAAGGTGAAGCAGTGTGGGCTTTGCTGTGCTCTAATAATGAACATAAATTCCAGAAATCCTGGGTATATTTGTGATCGTATTGCTCGGACATGATAAAGCCTCTGCCACTCTTTCTATGAATGTTGTTAGCAACGTTAGCTCCAGTTAGTTAATGCAACCTACCTATTCTGCTTACCTGCGTAAACTCAAGCCAATTCCAAAAGCTGGTTCCCTAAATCTTATTGTTTATGCTGTCAGGCATTGCTGTGCAACTGCTGGCTCAGAAATATCTATCATGTACCAGGCATACTAAATTGAGAAAATAAAGGTTAGCTGTACTGAAACAAGTAGTATCTACCAGCAGCAATTAGTGAAGCACTGCAGAAGTTAATTTACCTGAGGTGTATGAAAATGTTGCCTAAAAAACGAGCAGAAACTCCCCATGTACCCTCAGAAACAACTCTTTCCCATCCGTCTTGATTCTCTGTATTCATCACCTATTGTGTTTTCTTCCTTACACAGTAACTGAGTGCCTTTATGCTCCCTTTTTCCCTATAGTTTTATAGAACCCACATTCATAACCAAAACAAAACACTCTATCGCAAGCTTTTTGGGAATATATGCAAATGGTCTCATTGGGTCTTTATCAAACCCTTGGATTATTCATCATGTGTATCACTATTTGGTGCAAGAGTCTTGCCTTATGAAGCTGTTCCTCTGAAAGGATCTTACTGTCTCTTTACTTCATTCACTCATTTGTCTCAAAGCTTTCTGGGAAAGCATTTCCTTTTCTGTTGCCTTTTCTTGTGGGTTGGGTTTTTTTATTGTTATTAACAGTAACTCTGTAGCTCTTTTGGAATTCCTCTGCGTGAAAAAGTAAAACAACCATGCACTTAATTACTTCCAGCTATTAAATCTGAAATACCCATTCAACTGTGTCTGTATGGATTTACTTTTGAACACTGTAACTACCTAACTGTATTTAATTCTTCTCGCAGCTAACATAAGCAGCTGATGAATCCTTAGTATGTTTAACAGTTAGCGATTGACAAGATTAGACTATTGTGACTCCCAGCAAGAGCAGCGCTTGGTGTTCTGTGGTGTGTTAGCTCTGCCTTCAGGCATGGTATTCATTATTCCTCTGCCTCCATCAGGCGAAGTGGTGATTCAAGACTTCGGTGCTGGAGGAAGTCTAGTTAGGTGGAAGGTCCCTGCTCTGTCCGGCACCTGGTTTCAAAGCAGTTGGGAATTCAGCATCTGGATCAATATGGCTCTGAAATCCTCTTTTGCTCTGTTTATGCTAGGGTTGTTTGCTGGTTGTTATCTGGGAAAAGTTAATTGTACTACTGGTTGCTTAGGCATTTGATACTGTCGCAAGATAATGCAGTTGCTCTTGTGAACTGTGAGATTACCGGACAAGCTGGAACTTGTACAGGTGTGTATTTCCAAAGTACTAGAAAACTAATGAACGTTACTTGGCAGGGGTGGAGAAGCTGTTGAAAGGCTGTTAGGTTGCAATCCACTTTTTTTCCTACTCTCTGCAGACTGTCTATAAAATCGTGTGCATTTGTCTTTCACAGTTTCTTAGTGAATGTCCGTTTGATAAAAGGAGTCTTGAACGCAGTAGTAACTTTTTTTGTGTCTCTGCCGCAGCATCACCTGCTGCTTGACACACTTTTTGGTGTCCACCTTTCTGTAAGCAGAGGGTTTTTAAGGAAAGTTTGTAGTCTGAAACTTCTCAATTCTGCAGTCAAGAGTTTCTGGGAAAACATCAAATAGGAAAAGACCCAACTCCTTGGTTTCATGTCAGTGAGGAACTTCTAGCCTCATTAAGGGGGCTAGAAGTTATTGCAGTGCCTGACTTCTTCTGGACAAAATATATAGACACCTGCTAGGTGAATAGAGTCTGTAATTTTTCCCATCTCCCAGAGTGAGTGCTGAATTACTAACCACTTACCAGCTTCTCTTTCAGTGATAGAAGAAGGTGGTTATTGTAGCAAATAAGTTATAAAGGTGGTGGCATCCATAGAAAACAGATGCAGGTGGTCTTCAACCAAATCTGGGCTGATAATGGTCTGCCATGCAGGAATCCTGAAACCTTGACTAGGGGGAAACAGACTTTCCAAGGTGTGTTCATTTCATAATGAATCAACACATTAGTTAATCTTTTTAAATTAAAATCTTGAGAGCTTCTATCTAAAACTCCTGAATTAAAAAACTCTGCGGCTTTCTTAAACATGGTGTATGGAGCACTTATTTCAGTCTTAGCACTTGCACTTTAAATCTGCTAAAATGAAGTTCACTGTTTTCTGGTCTGTATTTGAGAAGTGGATAGTGACCATAAATGGGCAAAATACTTCAATAAGCACTCCAACTGCAGCTTTTTTTTCTTTTTTTCCCAAAAGGAAATGAATGCAGAGAATGTATTAGTTGTTTGGGACTGTCCACGTGACAGCCTTATCTTCTCAGGCAAGCCCTTTTAACAGTAGGGTTTGTGTTAAATATAATGGAGTTCTTAAAAACAACATCTTCTTTAATAAACCTCTTACTAGAAAATGAAGTTAAAAATGCCGAGTTTTCAGGAGGAAATTCCTAGTTAATATCTGAATCTGTGCTTTCATAGTTTGGAAAAACTTGGGTTAAAGCAGTTGAAAAGTTTAAGATGAACTGATGTTACAAGCAAGCTGTACTTTGCGAAATCTTTCGCTGGGAACTATGTCCCAAATTTGGAAGCAAACTTGGGAGTTCTTGCATATGCTCTAAGAGTATAAGTGGTAGGTGAATTGAGACTTACTATTCTACATAGTCAAAGAACATAAGGATCGTCATGAGAGCTCTGTACTGACACTTCTATGGGTTGCAAAGTATTCAAGCAGAGTGAGTGTGAGCTGTTTCTGAAAGGTGGAAGAGCATCAGTCTGGCCTAAACATACGAGCAAAATACTGAATGCAGGAACCTTCCTTACTTAAAGCAATGTTCCTGTTGGGCTATGCTGTCACTGCCATCGTTGTTCTTTGACATACCACTGTAAGAGTGCTTGCATGCAAGTATAAAAAAAGGCATCTGTTGTCTGCTCAGGCATCCAAACAATCTTGTAACTCTTACACATTCTTTCCTGTTAAGTAACTCGATCCACCTTCTATCATTGTACTGCTTATTTAAATTTGGGTACTTGGCAAAGCAGCATCTTGTGTGCCTGTGTAGCGCACAGAACGTGTTAGGTCATCCACAAGTTTCCAGTAGCAAATTAGGTAATGTGGTGGGTTCTCTAAGCGTAAGCTGTGCAACTCTGATAGACTTTTTTCTGCTTGTTGACTGTATCAAAACTAAACAGCACAAGTAATTCCTGGGTTGATCTCAAGGAAGAATTATTTTGAGAACTGAGTTTTATTTTATTTTAGCTTACCTATCTAAAAATCTCTCTCTCTCTCTTTAGGCTGGTGTAGTGGTAGTCTTCAGCTTTGCCTTCAGCAGGAGTTACGTGATCTCCCCAATATATGGCGCAAGGTTCGATGTCAAAGTAAAATAAGTGCATTGCTCTGTAGTAGTTCTTTAGAAACAAACCTCATTGGGTCCTGACCAGTCACCTGGAAAAAAATATAGGCCAGGCAAACAGGAGGAAGATTCTGTCTCCTGAAAGCAAAACTTTACTATATGCAATTCTTTAATGGGTTTTTGGCTTGTTCCTCATGTGTTTTCTGTTGCTGTAAGCTTTGACTATGCTCATGAACCTGTAGAGAACAGCAGAAATGTGACAGCACTAGCTGCCAGGGGTGACAGTCAGCTTGAAGCTCCAAAAGCGGCTTCCACTGTGTCTTTCTCTGCCAGCCCCTGTGTTCCAGTTTTCCTGCTGCTGGGCTTGTGTTGTTAACGCCCAGACTTGCAGCAGAATGAATCGGAGTTGATGGCAGATGCTTATTACTGCCTGCTGAGAACCTGACTTTGTGTTTTCTAGACTGTATTTTTAGAAGTACACTAAGTGCAGGTGGGTTACAGAAATGCTTAGCAATTCATCTGTTATTCTTTTCCCTTTTGTGATAGCATTTCTCTTGGCTACAAATCTTCCTCACTTCTGTAAAACCAAAGATGGTCAGTTTTCCTTCAGCACTAAGTCAGCCGATGGAGACGAATTCTTCTGTTCTAGTTTCTGAATATCTCTAGCATAAGCAAAGTCAACAAATTGCTTGTGTGACTGCATAAATTGAATCACGCTGAGCTGGTCTTTTATCTCTTTATCGGAAAGATGCATTTTTAATGGTGAAAACGGTTAAGCGGAGCACTGTCACCAGCGTGTGAAGCAGCAGACTGCTGTAGTTTTAGAAGTACAAAAGGTCTGGATGATCAGTGCTGTACTAACTGGATGGCAGTAAGAACATTTATAGCAGTTAAAAGACAACAATTTTTTTCCCCTCTCCCACCCTTTCTGGTTGAGAATAGTTATTGATAGCTGCACTTTGGCTGGCATTTGGGTGTGTTTTTGTATAAGATAAGAACTTTGCGTCGGTGTCGAACGCCTGATATGTAGCAGGATATGATATGTGGCTTATTTTGTCTCTGTTCATGTTTCACTGCTGTGGCTGGGTTCTCCTGTCTTGTGGATATGCAACTTAACACTAACTGAAAGGAGAGTCATGTCCGATTGCTCCTAATTTTTTCTCACATTGCGCTGGTTTCTAACTGATAGATGCCAAACTCTTTCCATAATTAACAGAGCGCGGGGTGTTGATTTCTGGACGGTATCCTGTTTCTCTTTTGTTCGTTTTTAAGTATACATAGTTAGATCATGAGGGGGACTCGTTATTCAAATCTGAGGCAGCATGAAGGCTTCCAGCCCGAAGTCAGGAAATACTTTGGCTTTTGAAGCGTAACGGTTGCTGCGCAGAGCTCTGGCTGTGCTGTGATATCACGAACCGAGCCTGAGGAAATGTTGCGACAGCACTGCCAGCCCTGTGTGAGAGGGGGATCTTTCTGCGCTCACTTATCCCAGGAACCTGTTCCTGAGTCCTCATGTTCATGACACTAAAGTTCGGTGAGTTTTACTTGGACATGGCTGTGCTTCTGAACTGGAGCCCACACCAGAAGGTACTGACTGCTCCTACCGTGTGTGTGTGAAGTTCGTTCATCTTGTGTCTCTTCGGTGGAAGGGATCTGACGCTGCACCTCGCGTGGTGATGGACTGAGAGGGGACGAGCTTCTTCCTTGTTTTGAAAATAATTGCCTTGCTAGAACTGCTGTCATTAAGTAGCCAGATTTGTTAGGCATGTTTGTTAGTACTTCACAGTCATGCTAATGTTTATAAGCCTTATGGTATGAAGAGGGGCTTTGCTTTGTTAATAAATTCCAGACTGAAATTTTCCATGTGGAAGCTAGAAACAGACTAACAAGAGCTGCAGCTTCTCTGCACAGTGAAATTCTGTCCAGCTGTGGAAATAATGGTATACAACAAGTGAATTTTGTTCTTTGCAATATCCGTAGTGTTACAGTTCTAAGTTTGGGTTAAAATTGAAAGCACTGCTTGGTAACTACTGCAGGATGCATTTGAATGTTATCTCTACAGCAAAAAGGGGAGCTCCACCTTTGTTCACTGGACGCTGTTGTAAATTCAAAGAGAGTGTATATATATATTTTTTTTTTTAATGCTTCAACTTCTGTCACCGTTATTCAAGAAAGCATGCAGTATCACCATGGAGATACTCTGCCTATTCTAGAGTTGTGACAAACTGTTCTAGTGTTATGCTGCAGCATGCATGATTTAGTAGGCTTGATAGCCTCTCTGTTTTGCAATTTCAAGATATTGGTGATAAATACCTCATAACTGAAGTTCTTTTGGGGGGTTTTAAGGCAGGGTTGATAAAGTTGGAATTAATTTTAACAAAAACTTAGTTGCATGACATAAGAAGACATGCAAAGGAAGTTTTAATTTGATGTTAATTGTTTTCCTGTAGTCCTCTCTTTGGTTTTAATCAAGTCAGATAAAAGAGCTTGCCTTAGTTACATCAGTTAAACTGATGTTTCCAACATGAAAATATGTTTCTGCGTTGAACACAGTGAAGTTTCTTGATGTATAATAGAATAGTTCTTGGCAGTACTATCTACATGCACTTTGAACAGAGTACTACTTACGCACGAGGAAGGTGTTTGCTCTTCATTTATGTATTTACCCTGTTGTAGGTCTAGTCATAAGGGACAGAACTGGATAAAGCCCATGAACTGCAGAGCTGGAATTAGCAGATCTGGGGTATTAATGTATCTGTCCTCTAGCCAGGGTGAAGTGCTGCAGCCTTGTTCTACACTAGTTGGCCAAATGGATGATGTACTGCAGTAGCTCATAAAGACTATAACCAAGGTCATGGGGCAGGTGGGACGAAGGGGGTGTAAGGTACAAATAGAATAGATTGGGGGACCATTTGGCTAAAACTGATATTAGTTTCAGCTTACCAAAACTCTACTGTCTGTAGGAAACAGAATTTGTGACAGTATAACACCTATCATGCTTTACTTTTTACGTTGTATATTCAGAGCTGAATCTTATTGTAGGTGATGCAGAACTCAACCAGTGCCATCTGTTCTGCGTACAGCTAACTTTGCTTATTGAATCGCCACGTCTTGAACCAGATCTAATTGGTTGAAGCGTGATTTATACAATCTTAGGCTACTCAAATACGAATAATAACAAATTTAATTTGGATTCCCAAGTGGTTTTTTTCCTCCTTAATTAGACTTATTAGATCGATCCTGTTTCTCTGGAGTGAAATATTGCCTCTAATGTAATTATGAAGCTCTTCTTACTTGCCTTTTAACTCACAGTCTTGTATGTTTGATTTTGGTGGTTTGGGGTTTTTTTTGTTGAGTGTTTTTTGTTTGTTTGTTTTGGTTTTTTTCCCCTCAACCAAGTTTTGGAGTGTTCCTCACACTGAGGAGCAGAACTCGTATCACAGGTCTAGTCTTGTACTCATGGTGCCCACTGTCCATCCTTGTCTTTTTGGCCTCTTGCATATGTGGGGGTTTTGGTACAGGCCCTGAAGAAGGATCTCTGCTCTTCTGAGTTCTCTTGGCTCTCTTCAGAGATTTAGGAGTTCATATGAGCCCTGTTTCAAGGGTCTTAAAGTTCACTTGCTACTGTTGTCTCCTGGCAGGCGTGTGCAGCTCTTGACATCCTGGCGGGGAGGAAAGCTCATCTGAAGCTCTCACATCCATTTTGTTTGGTATCAATTTATTAATACCTGACAGGGTTCAGTGTGCTTGTAGCTGTTTAAGCATGAAGTCACTGTTGTATTAGAGAAAGCTTTGTGTGCTGTTCCAACATATTTGAGTAAGCGTGTTGTTTAGTCCCTTCACCTAGATAATATAGCATATCTATCTAGTTCTTCATGAAGCTTGTCAGGATTTTTGTTTGTTTTTCTGACAACTTTTCAGTTTTTTGCCTGGTGATGTGTGTGCTCCTGGGTTTTAGCTCTTAAGGACCTTGCAGCTTCTGTTTTGGGAGCTCATCCTCCTCTTTTCTTCATCATTTAAAGTGAGAAATTAATACATTTTACAGTCTGAGGTCAATAAATACAATATATTGGACAATTAACATTTAGAATGTCAGTTTAAGATGCTTATAATGTCAATTTGTTTAGACTGGGAATATGTCTAACAAGCTTGCATTGTCCTATCACTGTACTGTTTTTAATTATTTTTTTTTATTTATTTTTATTTTTTGTTGGTAACTGCCTTGTTCCGCTTCATGTAATAGTCTGCTACTCCTCAACAGTTGAAGGAAACTTCATTAATAATACATACAGGCATGGCCTGCATTACGCTTCTGGTTTCTCCTCCTGGTTTGAGAACTGCTATCCTGTTACGGCACCATCAGCTCCTACCTTTCTGCCTGAGAAGCCCTCTGCAACTCCTTTTGGGGTATAGTCATCTTCTTCTCTGCCCAGCAATATTTGGAAAAAGGTGATAGGCCCCTAGACCATGGGACTTGGGAGAGGCAAAGCATGGGAGAATTAAATCTTCTTGCATTGCTCCAGCACCACTGGGTTGGTTTGTGCTGGAAGCATGCCTCTCACCCTGCAAATACACTGCCTATCCCCCTCTACTCTGGTCTCCCTCTTTGACATAACTGTCTTTAAGGCTTGACGACAAAAATGCTGAGGATGTTAAATAGATTAATTGCTTAAGTATTTTAAGGATTTATTTTCTTTATATACAGGTGAATGCTGAAAAACTATGCAATAATTCATTTAACCTTTCTGTTTTGCTCTACCAGCTGTTACAGTAGTATATGTCCAGGAAGATCTGCAATGGCCCTGTGGGTTTCAGGAGTAAGAATCCCATTTCTCCCCTTTGGCTGCTTTATTTCATGAGACTGCTGCAGGGAAATACTAGAACTTGGAAACACTTATTAAAAGTAAAAAATACAAAAACTTATTAAAGTTTTGAATGTTTCAGGAGTCTGTCTTAATATTACTAAACTGATTTCTAAAAATAGTTAAGCAGTTTCATCCTGTTAATTCAGTCTTTTTAAATCACCATTCTGCTTACTATCTTGTCTAACTTTGCCCTGCAATTTCAACATTAACAGCTAATAAGCTAATATCCAAATCCAAAAAAGTTACACAACTTTGATGGTGAAACTTTTGTGACTGGGGCTTCTTGATCTACAGAGGAGCAAATGTTAAAAAGCAATGATATATGCCAAAGAAATGTGTAAAAAGCCACATTGGGGTGGTTGCTATGCTTGATAATTGTGTAACTTTTCCTGTACCTTGCATTTTAGGAAAATATAGATGCAAACTCTTGTTCAGACTCCACTTGATCCCAGTTATGGTTTTTGCCCGAAGTCAAAACATTAAATGAAAATATTGTAATCTGATCAGGTATGTCTCAGATGGCAGTGGCGCTTGGTTCTTGATAGGGTAGTATCACTCTCGAAGTGAAGAGGGTCAGGTCTAACAGTATAAGCTGGCACATCATCAATCATTGGGCACATCATCATCGGTGTACAGTTATTCCTGTACACTAAAGACCAATAAAATCTGTATGTATGACTAATTGCCCAGCAATGTTATTACCTGTCTTGCATCTTATACTTGAAGCTGTTTTTCACACCATACTATCTAGAGAATCCATAAAGCAACCAACAAGCATCTGGAACTGGTTCTGGACCGTCTGACAGATATTTCTTATCCATTGTGTTATCCCTGTATTACACTGTTTTCCTCTTCATCTGTATATAAGAAAAATATTAATAACTATGGAGATTAAATGGGTCTCAATTTTTCACCCTGATTTATCACTTTAATTCTGTGGATAGGAAGAAAAATAGGAAAAAAGTCAATACTGATAAGGGTGCACTCTAAAAAATAGCATAGCTTGTAAAAAAAAGTTATCTAAACAAAGCAGGGAATAAGGATTGGTTGGGCAGTATGAGCTGAAACCTCTGCTCTAATGCTAGGATCCCTCTGTGCTGAAAGGAAAATACTGTAGCAATATATGTGGTAGGTAGAAGCAAAAGCTATATAGGGAGCAGGGATTGTGAAATAGTAATTGTGACTCAAATACTAGTGACTGAAGAGTATGCACGATCTGGAAAAGATGGAAATAAAACCAAGTGATAAATAGCAGGATGGTAGGGTGGTTTTTTTTAAATAGAATTGCAATTACTTAAAACTCTGTGTGTATGCTTGTGGAGGGAGATCTCTCAGAGAGGAGGGGATGGATGGGGAATCCTATTGTGGTAGAGTTGGTAGTGTCTTATCCCCCGCCTGCTTGGACATTCGCTGGCAGGGGATGGGAAGAGATAGGATGTGTTAGGAGGCTATTGGGTATTATTAGAAAGACTTCAGAATATCTTCCGCAGTCTTTTCTCTCAGAAGAGACGAGCAAGTGGCAGAACCCAGTTATTGGAGTGGAAGTGATGGTATACTTTTTTAAAAATCCAAATTGCCGATTAAACAGCTGACATTGTTTATTCTAGTTGACTGTGTGTAGAATTTATGTGTTTTGAATAGAATTATCATTTGTCACTGTACTTTGAATAGAAATGTAAGTGAATTGTCCTGTAACAGGTTCTGGATTCTAAAAAAGGAAATGTTAATTAAAAGCTTGTGAATTTTGCTAAAATAGAGAGCTAAGGGTTTTAAACTCTAGAGCTTCTTTAAGCACAGGCCATAGAAAGAATAAGAGGACTGATCAGTGGAAAAAGAGCTGCATCTTGGAATATGAACCAGCATGTATAAAGTGAGAATTGTCCATGTCCAGCTGAGCTGGCATGGCTGCGAGGAAGCACACCTTGGGTGATGGTAAAGCAGCCTGGTAGTGAGATGAGTGAAGATTAAATACACTCTAGTATCTGTGTCATATCAAGACTAACTCTTAGAATCATAGAATCATTAAGGTTGGAAAAGACCTCTAAGATCATCGAGTCCAACCGTCAACCCAACACCACCATGCCCACTAAACCATGTCCCTAAGCACCTCATCTACACGTCTTTTAGATACTTCCAGGGATGGGGACTCAACCACTTCCCTGGGCAGCCTGGTCCAATGTTT
>NW_008795495.1:3977720-3981823 GCF_000699145.1 Aptenodytes forsteri | reverse complement strand
ACACCCACCTCGCTACAACCTCCTTTCAGGTAGTTGTAGAGAGCGATGAGGTCTCCCCTCAGCCTCCTTTTCTCCAGGCTAAACAACCCCAGTTCCCTCAGCCGCTCCTCATAAGACTTGTTCTCCAGACCCCTCACCAGCCTCGTTGCCCTTCTCTGGATATGCTCTAACACCTCAATGTCCTCCTTGTAGTGAGGGGCCCAAAACTGAACACAGTTGGCCTCACTGAAAACCTGAGATGATGATGACATCTATAGGGATGAAAGCCAAACAGTCAGTAGATCTTAGGGTAACTGAACTTCATTTTACAATAAATGAACTGGAAGCAGATTTGTGTTGAATGCCCAATGGAGGAGGAGTGTGTAATGGGAGACGGGGATTAAGACAAAGTAATTTTCCACTGTGACTTGCAAAAGTATTGTCGTAGGAGATTACTGCCTCATTAGCAAGTTTCAACTGGTATCATGTGACTGAAAGAGAGAGATACTGTAGGGAGCATAGATTATTTACTAAGGTATGACTTCAGAGTTACCTTTTTTTTTAGTAGAAAAAATACTTTGAAACATATTATCAAATATTATAGATATGGTGGGAAGCTGTATGGAATACAAAAGCTGTTGATTGATTGCATTGGATTAGGTGAGTGTTGAGAACCCATTTCTCTTGTGAAGAAAATCAGATCGATATCCTCTCTTGATCTCATTGTCACTTGTAACTTCCCCAATGCATGTAACGTGATGCCATTCATTATCCTTCCAGAGAAGATGAGACCTGGTGAGAAAGAGGTTTGGTTACGCAGAGGTAGCTACTGTCAAAAGAGCAACTAGAACCACTCTGATCTGCAGTCAGTAGAGTTGGACGAGTCCTTGTTTTCTTTAGCGAAGGCAAAATGAAAAAGGAACTTGCGTATTAAACATGCTGATACTGAAGGCAGACATCCTCCCAAGGTGGTTGGGATAAAATGGGGGAAGAACCAGGTAGCCTTAAAAGACTGGGTGACACAGGGCTGAAATCGATAGTTTCTACTGGAGATATGCAGCTTGGCCTTACAGGGTATAGTAGGAATCTGTAGGTAAGAATGACAGAGGAGAAGAGAGCTTTGGGTGTGCTTCTTAATTGTGGCAGGGAAGTGTGACCTTAAAGTAAGCTATGTCATAGGATGGATGGGGTGAGGTTTTTGTAGTAGATAATAAATGAGAGCTAATGCAATTGTACGTGGTACTTTGGTAAAATTTCCATACGCTTGCTGCCTGTATTCCAAAACTGTCAGTTGAAACTGATGGGGATTGCTGGTCTCTTTTTCATTCACAGAACTGTTTCCACAACTGTCCTAAGAATGGAGTATCTGGCTCTGCAAAGTAAAAACAAAGAAAGAGTGATGGCCTTATGCAAAATACATCAGCAAGAGACGCTGATGTGGGAAAAGGGCTACAGAAAAGAGAAGGCAGTCTCAGTTAAAAAAAAAAAAGGAAGAAAATAAAAAAAAAAGATGTGAACATTTTTCAGTAGATCTGCTGGTAATTTAAAACCTTATGTTCTGAAACAGGTTCCAGTAAAAAATTGAGAAATTATTTGCTGTGCTTCCACTGTATGAATTGTCTATACAGAATTTAGAATTTACTAATTTTATATTGTCAGCCAAGAAGCTAGTGGCACTCTACTGAAGAAATAACTTGTGTAAATATTTACATTAACATATGTTTGACGTATCACTGTCTCTGCTATCTCATTTGTGGCTACTAAACAGACCTTTCAAACTGTCCCTTAGGTTCCTGATGTCATCAGCAGCATAAGACAAGTCTCCAAAGCAGCACTGAAAGAAGATGCCAAACCAAGTAAGGATAGTGAAGATGCCTTCTATGACTCTCAAAAATTTGAGGTCTTGTACTGTGGAAAGGTGACGGTGGCACACAAGAAAGCTCCCTCCACACTAATTGATGATTGCATTGAGAAATTCAGCCTTCATGAGCGCCAGCGCCTGAAACTATTAAATGAGCAGCGGAATAACGAGTCAAGTTTGGACTTACCCCTGTGTGAAGGAAATGTGCCAGCTTCTCCATTGGATAGCCCGTTTGAGGAGCTGGACAGCCCAAATAACACCACAGGGCATACTGCGATGTTTACAATCGGCAGCCAGACCAACTTGACCAACCTGGCCAGCACTCGTGGCTCCTTTCCAGAGCGAATTTTAGAGGACTCTGGCTTTGATGAGCAGCAAGAGTTTCGCTCCCGGTGCAGCAGTGTCACTGCAGTTATGCAAAGAAGGGTTCATGACACAAACCTGAAAATACAGCCACGCAGAAGACATGCAAGTGCACCCAGTCATGTTCAGCCCTCCGATTCTGAGAAGAACAGGACAATGTTGTTCCAGGTGTGTGCTAGGATGCGCAATTTCATGTTGGTTTTGCACCGTATCTTCCCCTGTGCAGTTTGAAGCTGAGACAAGTTTTGCAAGATAAGTAGTATGGATCCAGTGTGGTTTCATGATTTGTCGTAAATATTTATGTATGTTCATAAATGATTGGAACACAAGTAGCTGAATTTTCTTAAGGAAGTCAGCTCAACTCATGAGCTCAGGTAAATTTTAAGAAAGAGGAATTACTTATGGAGTAATTACTTACAGGAACAGAGTTTCTAGGGAAGTAATTATTTTACATGCAGTTCTGGTTCGTCTGTATTGGTGAGACCTAAGATGTAGCTGAAAAGCATGAGTATTCTTTCAAAAAGAGAATCGATGAAGACTTCTGTGTGAACAAATCCTCTTTTTTGTGCAATTAAAAAGCTCACAACTTCACATGAGGCTTTAACAGCCTTACGTTTGAGCCAGCCCCTTTATGATAACTTGTACTGATGTTCAGCTTGTCTTTCGCAGATGACTACTCAAATGTCTCTGCACTGAAGGCTTCTTCCTTCAGACCTCACAGTTATTTCTTCTCTTGCCTGAAGTGCATTTGACATCCTCAGAGCTTGTATTGAGAAAACAAAAGGACACTTAAAGGAGGTGACCCATAAAAGGAAAGATCTTTGGACCTTAAAATAACAGGGGGCTAAATGCCTGGGTTTTGTCTTTCCATTTGCTTTAAAGATCATTCTTGCCTTTTATTCTCTTGGGCAAACGCTAGCTGAAGTGAGAATGCATTGCCCTTTAGAAAGCCACAGCTATCACTAGTAATGAAAGGGATTTAGCTGAGAAACTCTCCAAGCTCTATGGAATAAGTTCCATACGCTTGGGAAGCAGTTTGGGAAAGCTAAAAGATAACTTGCTGCAGAACCTACTCTTTCTCATCCGGAATTATGACAAAACCAAAAAGTATCACCTTAAGATCAACAGTCTCTCAGCTGATCTGTGGTGTAGTTTAGAAAAAATAATAAATCCACAAATTCTGTTTTTTATTGCAGCTTTTAATTTAGCCACATTGTTTACTAAAGGTTATAGTATTGCCTGTCAAACATGTGATCTTTGGACCAAAATAACTCGAAAAGAAAAGGGAGGGGGGAAGAAAAAAGCTGTCTTCTTTCCAAGTCTTTTTCCTATTCAACTGAGTGTATTGTTCTTGCTGAAATATTCTTACTCAACATAGGCTGAATTATGGCACCCTTGTTCCTGCTGAGTAAGCTGTTGTGCTGAAGGGACTCTATGTGAACAAGAAAGGGCTAGATTGTGACATTTTTGTTGCTGTTAATGTTGTGCCTCCAAGACAGTCATAAACTAGACTTATTTTTCTCCCCTTCCCCCACAGGTTGGAAGGTTTGAAGTTAACCTCATCAGTCCGGACACCAAATCTGTTGTGCTTGAGAAGAATTTTAAAGATATCTCCTCATGTTCTCAGGTAAGCATTAATAAGAAGCAACATGTAGATCATCAGAAGAAAAGGAATTTATTTGTTCTTCAGCTGGGTTGCCTTGCTGGTCTATAGGCAGCAGAAAAAAAGAAATGTAGAATTCTTTTTCAGCATTCTGTGCTATTTTCCTTTTTTCGGTCTCAAAGGCCATTTTTTAAACAGTTTATCCTATCTAAATTACCATGATAAAAGTAAAATTGCTCTTTTACCCCATTGGCTCCTTAATTAAAAAAAAAAGGGGGGGGGGGGGGGGTTTTTTGG